>NW_026690229.1:0-94243 GCF_015227805.2 Hirundo rustica
CCGTGATGCTCCGCGGCCCGATTGAACGGTGTTACGCCCGTGCCTACAACTCCCATCATCCCCCGCGCCGCAGAGAGCCCCGTCAGAGCCCCCCAAGTGCCCGCCCGGAGCCCGAAGGGCCCCCAGATTCCCCTCTCTGACCTCCAAGTGCCCCCCTGGACCCCCACGTGCTCCCCCGCATCCCGAATTGTCCGACTGAATCCCTGAGTGCCCCTCCAAGTGCCTGCCCGGCTCGCCCAAGAGTCTATCAGACCCTCAAGTTCTCTCCACATTCCCTCCCCAGAAGCAAAACTGCCCCAAATGTGCCCCAGAAATGTCTCCATGGACCCCCAAGTGGCCTCTTTTACCCTGTCTGAAAAAATGCTAAAAAATATGAGAAAAGGACTAAAATTAGGACTTGTTAGCATAAATAGGGAGAAATCAATAGCAAATAGTGGTCAATTAATTAATGAAGGGAATTGTGTTACCAAGAAGAAATGACTAAAAACATTTTGGTTGCTTAAAATGTATAGATTTTTAATATAAATATAAAAATTAGCTATGTAGAAACATAGAATTATATTATTATAAGTAAGAAAGATGCAATTATATTTTATTATTTAATTGGATTTTAACTGTAAAGAAAAAGGCCTCTTTTTTTTGTTTTTGTTTGTTTGTTTGTTTGTTTGTTTGCTTGTTTGGTTTGCTTTGGTTTGGTTTGGTTTGGTTTTTTGTTATGTTTTGGGAATTTAGTCCCTGGTGGGTGATGTCAGACATGGTGAAGTTGGGAGTAAGGAGCAGGTTGTCCAAAGAGGGTCAGCTTGCAAGCGACACATTCTTCTCCAGAACCAAACCTCCTAAAGAGACATTCAGCATCAAGATCACTTGGAGAATGCTTTTGTCACCTCTTCTCAGAACTGAAAATTTTAAAAAAAACCTCACACGATTATAAAAATCAAAATCATGAGATGCACTTTGAAATCTCCCTCCTTAACAGAACTCCAAACTGACTCCAATCAGCTGCACAAGCCCTGGAGACTTGAAGACAATTGAAGGAAGACAAAGAGCTACTGAGGGCTTTCTGTATTTTCATGAGCCCCACGGTGGATTTGGGGCTGAGTCCAGGAGCTTCAGGCACTGAGAGAAGGTTGAAGAAGCTGCTCAAGGAGGCAGAAGCAAAACTCCAAGTCCCTTGGAGCATCACTGGGCCCCAGTGAGGGCAGGGAGTGCCAAAGGCTCCCCAGGCACTGGTGAGAGCAGATCCTTGAGGCCAGGATTGCAGGGAGCCAAAGGCTGTGAGCAGGGAACTGCAATGCTGAGCAAGGCCTGGGCTGGCTGGAGGAAGCAGAAAGGCCAAGCCCTGAGGCCAGGCCTGGCACAGCAGGGCCTGTCCCTCACGGGTGGCTGGGGGCTGTTTGTGGGGCAGGGGGATGGCAGGGGCAGCAAGGACAAATGTCATCAAGCTGCAAGCCCTGCCAGGCTCCTCAGGGAGGGGCGAGGCAGAAGCAAAGTGCAGACCCTGGAAGGAAAGTTCCTTCTGTGGGGCCTCCAGAGGCGCTGCCAGAGCCCAGGGGACAAAGGCCTGGGTGCCTGTGGCCCTGCCAGCCCTGCCCAGCCCTTGGCCATCTCTCCTGCAGGCTGTGCCCCTGTGTGTGCTGCTCCTGTGCCCTGGCCGGCTGCACACGCCCATCTCGCTGTGCTCCCCAGCATTTCTCAGCCCAGCATTTCTGTGCCCTCCCTGGGCTCCCTGCACCCAGCGCTGCCGGCTCCTGGCACACAGAGCAAGGGCATGGCCCAGGCTCCTGCTGGGACACCTCGAGCACCAAAATTCTACCCTGGCAGGGACTTTTCTTTTTGCTCACCTCTGGGCTGAACCTTCCAAGCTGCACTTTGGGGAGGTTTCCTTCTCTTGCCCCTGCCAAGGAAAGCTCTATCTCCTGCTGTTCACAAACAGAGAATGGCTGGTGGGAGATGAATGGTCAGAGGCTGTTTGGGGCACAGTGACCATGAAATTATTGAGGTTTTAAATCTGTTAAAGAAGGAGAGCGTCCACAAAATTCTATGCTGGACTTATGGAGAGCAGACTTTGGCCTGTTCAGGATGCAGATTTTTGGGGACCAAATCAGATACTGAATTTTAAGGGAAACAGCCCTTTAAACAAAAGTGGTCCAGGAAAGATGGACACACTCCAAGAAAGAAATCTTAAAGGCATGGGAGCAGCCTGTCCCTGTATGCCCAAAGGTAAGCCAGAGAGGAAATTGTCTGCCCTGGCTGGTCATGGAGAATTTGCAGGAACTCACTGGGAAAAAAAAAAGTGTGCATCACCTTTAGACACAGGGGCAGGCAACTGAGGAAAGATTTTAAGATATCACTAGGTCATGCAGAAAGAAAATCAGAGAGGTGAAAGCTCAATTAGAGCTTAACTTGGCCAGTTCTGTGATAGATGACAGGAATGTTTTTATAAATATATTAAAAGGAAAGCCTCCATTCTTTACTGGGGGGATATGATTAGCAAAGGTGATGAAAAGGCTGAGGTACTAAACCCCTTCTTTGCCTAAGTTTTCAACAATCAGACAGGTTTTCCTCAGGACAAAGTGTTCTCCTGAGCTGGTAGATGGGCACAGGGAGCACAACAACCCCCATGTCATCCAGGAGGAAGCAGCTGGTGACCTGCTGAGCCACTCAGATGCTCACAGGTGTCTGTGGGACCAGATGAGATCCATCCAAGGGAGATGAGGCAGCTGGTGGATGAGCTCACCAAACTGCTCTCCATCATTTCTCATCAGTCCTGGCCCTGCAGGGAGGTCCCAGAGGACTGGAGGTGCCAATGTGAGCCCATTCCCAAGAAGGGCTGGAAGAAGGATCTGGGGAACTCCAGGCCTGTCAGCCTGACCTCGGTGCCCAGCAAGGTTGTGGAACAGATCACCTTGAGAGCCATCACACGGTACCCACTGGTTGGCTGAGGGATCAGACCCAGCCAGCGTGGATTTCAATGTCTGCACTGATGATCTGGATGAGGGGATTGAGTCCACCATCAGCAAATTTGCAGATGACACCAAGCTGGGTGTGAGTGTGGATCTGCTGGAGGGTAGGAGGGCTCTGCAGAGGGACCTGGACAGGCTGGATCCAGGACCCAAAGCCAACAGTGGGAGCTTTAAAAAGACCAAGGGCTGGGCCCTGCACTTTGGCCACAACAACCCCTGCAGTGCTACAGGCTGGGGGCAGAGTGGCTGGAGAGCGTCCAGGCAGAAAGGGACCTGGGGCACTGATGGACAGCAGGCTGGCCATGAGCCAGCAGTGTGCCCAGGTGGCCAAGAAGGCCAATGGCACCTGGCCTGGATCAGGAATGGTGTGGCCAGCAGGAGCAGAGCTGCTGTGCCAGCTGTGACCTGCCCCCAGCTGTGCACCAAAACATTGCTGCTGCAGCTCCAGAGAAGGGAACAAAAGGAGGATCTCAATGAAAACATTGCTGGGACACCCTTTAGTTCATTTAAAGGAACTGAGAGCAGAGCTCCTCATTGACTCACTCTGGAGCCACAGTGAAAACGGAGAAAAACAAAACAAGAAAGGACACAAACAACGCCCTTGCTTTGTGAACACCGTTGAAAACAAAAGCAAAGAAAAACCACCCAACAACATAACCAACAAGTGCTATCAAAGGTGACTTTTATTACATGTGACTTGCTGAAACTGACCATCAATTTAATGTTTCTGAAATTGCCCAGTGATCAGTGTCCACACTGCAGCCTTGAGCTCCTGGTTCCTCAGGCTATAGATGAGGGGGTTCAAGGCTGGAGGCACCACCGAGTACAGAACTGACAGTGCCAGATCCAGGGAGAGGGATGACATGGAGGGGGGCTTCAGGTTGGCAAAAATGGCAGTGCTGAGGAACAGGGAGACCACAGGCAGGTGAGGGAGGCAGGTGGAAAAGGCTTTGTGCTGTCCCTGCTCAGAGGGGATCCTCAGCACGGCCCTGAAGATCTGCACATAGGAGAAAACAATGAACACAAAACAGCCAAATACCAAAGAGGCACTAAGAAATAAGAGCCCAAGTTCCCTGAAGTAGGATTTGGAGCAGGAGAGCTTGAGGATGTGTGGGATTTCACAGAAGAACTGGCCCAGGGCATTGCCTCTGCACAGGGGCAGAGAAAATGTATTGGCTGTGTGCAGCAGAGCATAGAGAAAACCACTGGCCCAGGCAGCTGCTGCCATGTGGGCACAAGCTCTGCTGCCCAGGAGGGTCCCGTAGTGCAGGTGTTTGCAGATGGACACGTAGCGGTCATAGCACATGATGGTGAGAAATGCAAATTCTGATGAAATGAAAAAGGCAAAGAAAAAGACCTGTGCAGCACATCCTGTGTAGGAGATGGTCCTGGTGTCCCAGAGGGAATTGTGCATGGCTTTGGGGACAGTGGTGAGGATGGAGCCCAGGTCGGTGAGGGCCAGGTTGAGCAGGAAGAAGAACATGGGCGTGTGCAGGAGGTGGCCGCAGGCTACGGCGCTGATGATGAGGCCGTTGGCCAGGAGGGAAGCCAGGGAGATGCCCAGGAAGAGGCAGAAGTGCAGGAGCTGCAGCTGCCGTGTGTCTGCCAATGGCAGCAGGAGGAAGTGGCTGATGGAGCTGCTGTTGGACATTTGATGTGTCTGGAAATCCTAACCTGCAGATGGAAGAAAAAGACAGTGACATTTGAAAGGAGAATTCTCATAGAAGAGTCGAAGCCCTTTCCCACAGACCATTTCCTGCCACTAAACACCTCCCCGTTGTCTATGTCTAGGAGAACTTCCTTCACCTTGGTTGCTGTAGCCCTGATTGCTGCTGCCAAATGCTCAGTAAGGAGCCAGATGTCAACTGTCAGGAAACCTGGCAGTCAGACCTGAGCCCCAGTCAGTGCAGGGGAGCAGTGAGGGCAGGGGCCAGTCCTGGTGGTTGAACTTGGACAAAGAATCTGCCCCTAAGGCACGGGAGATGCCAGGGTGAAGGAATCAGGATTGCAGGAGGCTGAATGAGAGATTCTGCAAGTCCTGGGGAGAACAGGGGGTACAGTGAGGCAGGAGGATTGTAGGAGGCTTAGTGCAGACTGGGGGGAGCTGCTATGTCCCTCTCTCCTGTCCTCAGTTGCCCTGGACTTGCACATTTCTGAGCTCCACTCCCGTGTTACCCTGGAAAGCCAGGAAACACTGCTGAGAGCAGAGGGATCCCTGGCACACAAAGTGGCTCCTGCCTTTTCCAAAGTCAGGGAGAGTCGGCTCATTCCCAGCCTGCCCTGCCCAGAGCTCCCCAGGGCAGAGGGAGCTGGGACACCCCATTGCTGTGCTCAGCCTGCACAGGAGGAGCCCAAGGGCTGGGCCTGAGCCTGCAGCTGGAACTGCCATTCCCAGAGAGCCCCTCAGCAATGCCAGGAGCACCTGGGCAAGGCAAGGAGAGAGAGAGTGGGGCCCTGAGGAAAAGCCTTTCCCTGCCCAGCCCTGCCCAGCCCCTGCCAGGCAGCAGCAGTGCAGGACAGTGGCCCTCAGGCCCTGGTCAGCAGGGAATGGGCACATGGCAGGAGAGATGCCCTTCATCTCTGGGGCTGCTCTGCCAGCCCAGGAGGGGACTGAGGGCCCCGAGCCCCCGGGCTGAGGGCTGTGCTGGCTGCGAGGGGACACCAGAGCTGTGCTGCTCAGGGCAGTGTGTGCCCTGCAGGGCAGGGCCAGCAGGTGCCACATCTCCCCTGCAGCAGGGCTTCCCTCAGCACTGCCTCCCTCCCTCCCTGCCCGCGCCTCTGCTGCTGGAGCTGTCCCAGCCCGAGCTGTTCCTGTGGCCCCGGGCTCCTTCCCTGCCAGTGCTGCCAGAGCCCAGCCCAGCCCCTGGGCCAGCTCTGCCCTGCAGCTGCTCGGGGCTGCAGGGATTAAAGAACAGCTCCCCCAGGCCTGGGCACCATGGAAAGGGGATGCTGGATGGATCTGGAGACTGGGGAGCTGGAGGCACTTGCTGAGGGTCCCAGGAAAATTATCTCATGTTTTAAGAGCCTCAGTCCCTGTTCTGCCCGGCACAGCTGAGTTTCCTTTCCCACCAAGTAGAGCCAGGGAAAAGTGGGAACACAGGTTCAGGAAAGAAGAGACTCAGGTAGGAAACTCCTGCCCTGAATGAGCTCATGAAAAATCCCCTCAGAAATGACCTGGGCATGATCTGGAGCTGTGAGCAGCCCTGGCCCACACAGCACCCTCTCCACAGCAGCAGGACCTGCCCTGGCAGGAGTCACTCCTGGCACCCACAGCTCCCCTCCAGCATCCATGGGGAGCTCCCAGGCAGGCTGAGAGCTGCCCCTGGCAGGTGGCAGATCCCCTGGCCTGGCCAGGAGCCCTCAGGGCTGCAGGAGCTGCTCTGCACGACAGCCCTGGGCACCCCTGGCTGCAGCCCCAGCTTCAGCCCCTGCAGCCGTCCCTGGCAGCAGGAGCCGTCCTGCCCTGTCCCTCTGACAGTGCCCAGGGCAGCCCCGCTCTGGAGCACATCCTCCCCCAAAGCAGAAAGGGCAGCAGAGCCATCCTTACAGTCATGTCAGCCCTGTCCTGGGTCAGCTTGAGGAGATCCCTGCAGCCAGAGACTTACTGTGTCAGGAGTGGTGATGATTTCTCCATGAAGAAGCTCAGAATTTTCAAAAGGTGTGAAGATTTCTCTGTGAATAATCTCAGAATTGTCCTTCCAGTTTCTTTAAGCCTTTGTCAGCTTGACTGCTCTCAGGTAACTGCAGGCAGTGCCCTCAGCCCTGCTGGGCTGGGAGAGGAGCTGCTCCTCAGGAGAAATGTCTTTTTGAAGCTCTCCTTGATTGCCAGGAGCTGCCTCTGTGCCAGGAGCCCAGCCCAGCTCAGCAGCACAGACACAGCACCAGGACTTTAATGAACTTCTTGGGGCTTTTGGTGTTGTTTACATCAGTCTCAGCCCTGAGAGTGTCTTCAAAAAACTTTTCAAGAACTCAAAATTAAGTTGGAACACTGAAATTTCTTGAAGTTTTAATGGATCCCACTGAGGGGCATGGCTGAGAAAGTGTCCCCAGGTTCCAGTTAGAGCAGAACACTGCAGGCAGTGATGACAGGTGGGGACAAACAAGGCAAAGGTATCTCTGATGCTCAGCAAACCTGCATGTGTTTCAGGAATGCAAAGGGCCAAGGCCTGAGCCCCAGCCCCTGCCAAGGCAGATCCTGTCCCTCCCTCAGTGCTCAGGGCTCTTCCCAGGACACTGGGATGTGGGGATGTGCAATGCCAAGGGCAGCACCATGGGGCGGCCCCTGCCAGGCTGCTGAGCAGGGACAAGGAGGCAATGAGGCCCCAGGGCTGCAAGGGTCACTTGTCTCCTGCTCATGGCTCAGGCCCAGGGCCAGCAGCCATGGCCCAAGTGCTGCAGGAGTTGGCTGTGTCAGGGCCTTTCAGCTGCTGCCCATCCCTGTGCCCTCTCCAGCCCAGGCTGTCCTACGGTGTCCATGCCCTGCGCCTCTGTCCCTGCAGGCTGTCGTCATCCCCCGGCTGCCCCACCTCGCTGGCCCCTTCCTTTGCTGACAGCTCTGTCTCCTGCCTGCCTCTGCCTGAGCACACAAAGCCTTGGGCTGCTCCAGGCTCCTTCTTGGGGATGTGTTGCACCACAGCCCAGCCCTGGGACAGAAATTCCTTTCTCTCTGTTCCCAGCCTGGGCATCCCCAGTTGCCCTTTGCACTAATTTTTTTCCTTTCTGGCTTTTCTCTGCTATTTCAAAAGGATCCACTATCTCTGACACCACCCTTCAATCCCACCCAGGGTTCTCCCCTGCTCTCCTCCGTCTCCCTCCACTGAGCAAAGAGCTTTAGGCCACAAACACCTGGACAAGAAGGATGGTTCTTTTCTACAGGAAGAAAGCCACAGAACCCCAGGGTTTTGAAGGCAGGTAGGAAGCACTCACTAGAGGCCAAGGCAAGGCCCAAGCTGTCTGTCCTTACAGCTTTTGTCTGAAAGGAACCCTTGGATACATGGGGAATTCTGGAGGTGGAATTCCATTTCAGCTGTGGGTGTCTGGGCCAGAATGACATTTCTTCTCTACAGGAAGGGATGGGCAGAGCCCCCGTGTTTCACAGGCAGATGAGAGCTGGCTCTCAGGAAGCCACGGGAACCTAGAGAATTCTGTCAGTTTTTTTCTGGAAGCTATCCTTGGATTCAGATATTTTTGAGGCAGATTCCCAGCTTTGGCCATAGATGCCTGGACTTGAAAGATGTTTTCTCCGGAAGAAAGAAAGAAGGAAGAGAAGCATGGTCCCCCAGTATTTTGAAGGCAGATGAGGGGTGGCCCCCAAGAGGCCAAGACCAGCCAGAGTTGTCTGTCCTGGCGGGTTTCAAATTGGGAACAATCCTTGGATATAAATAAATTTGGAGGTAGAATCATAACTTTGGCCATGGGAACCTGGATGAGTTCTTTCCCACAGGAAGGAAAGCATGGAACTCTAGGGGTTCAGAGACAGATGAGGACAGCCCTCAACATGCCAAGGTCATTTGGAGCAGTCAGGCAGCCCCCAGGAGGCCAAGCCAAGCAGACCTGTTCTATGCTGGGGCCCTGCAGCATCACTATTGTCCCTTGGTTCCATGAAGCCCCATAGTATCAGAACAGATCTTTGTTTCCATGAGGCCCAGAAATATCACAGTGATCTCCTTGGATCCACAGTGTCACAATGGTCCCTTAATCCATGAGACCTGGCAGTGTCACAATGGTTTCCTTGGTTCTATGAGGCCCTGTGATGACACATGGTTCCATGGAGACTCAGAGTTCCAGAATGGTCTCATTGCTCTCATGAGGCCCTGCAGTGTCACAATGGTCTCCTGGGTTCCACAACGTCCTGCAGAGCCCCTTGATTCAATGAGGTCTCAAAGTGCAATAATAGTCTCCAGGATTCCATGAGGCCTTACAGTGTCACAGGGGCACCTTGGATCCCTGAGGCCCTGAAGTATGGAAAGGCCCCTTGATTCCATTGGGCCCTTCACTGTTACATGAGTTCTTAGTTCCATGGAGCCCTGCAGTGTCACAATGGTCTCCTTGGTTCCATGGTGGCACAGTGTCACAATGGTCTCCTTGGTTCTACAAGTCCCCAGAGTGTCACAATGGCCCCTTGCTGCCATGAGGCCGTGCAATGTCACAATGGTCTTATTGCTTCCATGAGGCCCTGCAGTTCCACAGGGGCCCTTTGGTGTCACAAGGCCTTGAAGTGTCACAATAGTCTCCGCAGGTTCCCCCACCGGTTCACAACGGTCTCCTTGTTTCCACAGTCAGAATGTCCCTGTGGTCTCATGTAGCCCAACAACATCACTATGATCCCCTTGATTCCATGATGCCTTGCTGTGCTACAATGACCCATTGGTTATACAGGGCCCTACAGTGTCACAATGGACTTTTGGCTCCATGAGCTTTCATACTGCCAGCAACAGTCTCCTTGGTTCCACAGTGCCACAAGGGACCATTTGTTCCATGAGGTTCAGTGGTGTAACATGGACACCGTGATCCCATGAGGTTCTGCGGTGCCACAATGGACTCCTTGGTTCTGCAGCCCTGCTGTGTGACAATGGCCCCGTTGTTCCATGAGGTTCCGTAGCGTCACCATGGTCACTTTGGTTCCACAAGGCCTTGCTGTGCCACAATGATCCCTTGGTTCCATGAGGTTCTGTACTGTACACAGATTCTCCTTGGTGTGGGAGGACAGATTGAAAAGAGAATAGAGATAGTGCTGAAGGCAATCTCGCCCCTGATAAATTGCAGCTGTACTAATTCCCAAGAGTGGGAACAGCCTTGCCCTTAATAGATCACAGCCTTGCCCTTAATAGATCCCAGCTATGTCCAATGAGAGTGAGTGTTATAACACAGTGGGTGAGCTGGGCAAGAGTCTTTTGGAGTCTGCAGGCTGTGCTGTGAGGAAGAAGGGTCAAGCAGGTGTGTGAGTGACAGAGAGGGTCTGGTGCTCATTCAAGGGACAGGAAAGAGTTAGCCAGTCCTGCAGGGGGAAGAGAGAAGGAGCCAGAAGGCTGTGTGGAGCTGCCTGTGGGTAGGCTACAGAGAGAAAGGTATGAGAGGTTTTAGATAATAAGAGACTGACACCTGTGTCAGACTCCACAGTCAACTGGTGCCCCCTGTGAGGACTGGGCAACAATGAATGGTGACCCTGACATGATCCTGGCAGATGACTACAGACCAGTGAGACAGTGGAGCCCAGCTGAACTGATCCAGGTGGGTCAAGAGCCTGAAGATCAGAGCAGGTGAAGAGAGTCTGAGAGCAAAACAGGGAGACCTGAGAGCCTAAAAATCCAGATGAATTGCAGCCAGGTGGACCTGAGAGCTTGAAAGCAATGTAGGCAGAACCGAAAGCCCAAGATTCTGAATAACTTATGAGACACTGGCCCCAAGGTATGGCTGCAGTTTGTGGGATCCTGGGGCAGCACATGCCAGTGTTCACAGCAGCAATGCGTAGCTAGAAGTGGCAGCAGAGCTTTGAGAAGGTGGAGTCGGAGCTGCACAAAACAAATGTAAGAAAAGCTTGGAGTGAGCAACTAACGCAAAAAAATGGAGGTGACCAAACTCAAAGAGAAGAAACATCATGAAAATGAGTTTGGAACTGTACGAGGGAAAGTGTTGAAAAGACCTATACAAGAAGGAGAGTAACAGCAAGCAGAGATGTTGTTTCAGCCAACAGAAGAACTGAAATTGCAGAAGACAAAAGCAACAAAAACTGAAAAAGGAGCAAGGGAATTTACTAAAGCAGCAGTGGGAGCTAGAGAGATTAGTTTTATTATTCATTTCAATGTGTTTATTTGCTGGTGAAACATATTTATTGTATTCAAAAGTTAAGGTTCCATAAGCATAGATATCAGTAGGCATAAGAACAAAAGCTAATATTCCATGTAAGAGAATGATGTTCTATACTGTTAAGAACAAAACTAACCGAAACAAACAAAGAAGAGAGAGTTAACAATTACTGAGAAAGGAACAGAAAAGGTAGTTCTGCCACTGTAAACTTTCACTCTGTGTCTACATTTCAAATAACACAGGTGCCCCATCTGAATGAGAATTTCTCCTCAGGAGAAATGTATTTTTGAAACTTTTCTCGGTTGCCAGGAGCCCGGCCCAGCTCAGCAGCACAGTCACAGCACAAGACCTTTAATGAGCCTCTCATGGATTTAGTGTTGTTTACATTCAACTTCGTCCCTGAGAGTATGTTCAAAAAATTTCTCAAGAAATCAAAGTTAAATTGAAACATTGAAGTTTCCTAAAGTTTTAATGAGTCCCACAGAGCAACTAATTCCTCCAACTGAGGAAAGTTTCTCCAAGTTCCAGATAGAGCAGAACACTGCAGGCAGTGATGACAGGTGGGGACAAACAAGGCAAAGGAGTCTCTGATGCTCAGCAAACCTGCATGTGTTTCTGGGATTGCAAAGGGCCAAGGCCTGAGCCCCAGCCCCTTCCAAGGCAGATCCTGTCCCTCCCTCAGTGCTCAGGGCTCTTCCCGGGACACTGGGATGTGGGGATGTGCAATGCCAAGGGCAGCACCATGGGGTGGACCCTGCCAGGCTGCTGAGCAGGGACAAGGAGGCAATGAGGCCCCAGGCCTGCCAGGGTCACTTGTCTCCTGCTCATGGCTCAGGCCCAGGGCCAGCAGCCATGGCCCAAGTGCTGCAGGAGTTGGCTGTGTCAGGGCCTTTCAGCTGCTGCCCATCCCTGTGCCCTCTCCAGCCCAGGCTGTCCTACGGTGTCCATGCCCTGCACCTCTGTCCCTGCAGGCTGTCGTCATCCCCCGGCTGCCCCACCTCGCTGGCCCCTTCCTTTGCTGACAGCTCTGTCTCCTGCCTGCCTCTGCAAAGCTTTGGGCTTGATACCAAAAGGGTAATTCCATTTCTACCCTGCCTGTGAAGTTTTAGCTGAGAAACAAGTCACATAAAGGGGCTGCTTTTCATGTGAGGATGGTTGGAAGACAAAAAGAAGACATATGGCTTGAGAGTGTAGTGATAGAAAAACCAAGGAGTGAATCTGGGAAGTTCAAGTGGGTTTTATGGAAATGTGTAACTATAAATACACATTGCATGACTGTATGTAAGCAACACCCTGGTAGAATTACATGTTCATGTAAGGTTAGGAGTTACCCCTCACTAGACCTGAGGCCTGAGTCAAGGATACTCTCCTAAATAGCAAATTAGTGTTAAGGAGTCTTATTCTGATATTTTGGATATTTGGTGATGACAGGGCCTCACAGAACCAAGGAGTCTCCTGTGACACTGTGCAGACTCATGGAATGAAAGGTCCATTTGGACACAGCAGAACCTCATGGAACTAAAATCCATTTTTGCACTTTGGGGCCACACTGAAGCAATGGGTTCCCTGTGATACTGCAGTTCCATGGAGACCACTGTGACAATGAGAAACCTCTTGGAACCAAGGAGCCATTTCTGACACAGCAAGGCCTCGTGTAACCATGGGTCCATTGTGACACTGCGGAGCCTCACAGAACCAAGGTGACCATGGTATAGTACAGAACCTCATGGAACCAAGGGTGCATTATTAATGTGTGTGGCCCCATGGAACCATCAGCCACTGTGACACAGTGTGGCCACATGGAACCAAGGTGCCATTGTGACACTGAGGATCCAAGGAGCCCATTGTGACTGAGGAACCTCATGGGACCAAGAATCATTGTTACACTGTGGAGCCCTGTGGAACCAAGGGGACCACAGTGACATTGTGGGGCCTCATGGAACAATGGAGACTCTTCTGACACTTTGCGACCCACTGGAACCAAGGGGACATTATAGCATGGCAAGGACTGTGGGAGATTAGGGACAGGCGGTCGGAAGATATCGCGCTGTACGGGCAGACAGAACCCCTCCCTCAACTCTTAGTTGGTTAGTGTCCTTGATAAGATAAGCAATACCTAACCTGTAACGTAAGCAGACGGATGTGATGTAGCAAACAGAGGTTTTATAACTCCATGTAACCAGTTAATAAACGCCATTAGCCATCCACCACACTGGTGTCTGTGAGCTGATGGACCGAGCAGCCTGGGTGTGGCTGCCGTGTCGTTCCTGAACTAGGTCGCTACACCTCAGCGGAGGTAACAAGTGGTGCCGAAAACCCAGGAGTCGCCCGGGAGAACGGGAGTCGCCTGGACGGGTGAACGACGGCCGAGCAGCGGGTCCAGCTCGGCGGGAGGGACGCCTCCGGACCCACGCAGAGGATGGAAGCTCTCGTGAAGGTCGTTTCTCAGATTCATAAGCAGTGGGGAATTGATTGTAAAGCAAAAGATTTTACCCTCGCAGTGACGAGGCTTTTGCAACTTAGTATTATTGATAGACCGGTGGATATCCTCCACCCAGATGTTTGGGATCAATGTACTAAAGCTCTTGCCGAAGACACAATGTCTTCCAGCTCAGGGAAAAATCTTAAAGCATGGGGAAGGGTCGTAAAATCTTTACAGAAGGCTTTGCAGGAACAGGACACCTGGAGAGCTGCGCGAAATTGTTTAAAGGTTTCCCCCCAATTAGGTATCGCAGCAGCAATGCAAACTTTCTCAGAGGGAACTGTTGTTGAGAATTTTCAGACTGTAAAAGAATGTACTCTGAATGTTAGTGATAATGCTCAGAGTGTTGATGAAGTTGGTTTGGCTGAATGTATGGGCTCGGGCTCAGAAGGTCAAGAGCTTGCTTTGAGGCCCCCGGGCTCAAGGCCGCTCACTGAAGAGATAAAACAGATGCAGTCATTTTACAACGGTCTAACTGAAGAAGCTAGGAATGCTGAAAAAGCGGGGGAGGGACCTCCACCTTATGCGCCTCAAGATAGCGCTGAAAACAAAGAGAGCTCGTTTGCTAACGCGGGGGCGCGCGAGCAGAAAAAGGGAGGAGAGCGCAAAGATAGAGCTGAAGCCAATCTTTGCCAAAAAGCGCGTTTTTCTAAGGCAAGAAGCTCCCACAGCAGAAGGCGGGGGGAGCGCAGGGGCAGGGGGCGGCTCAGCTCTGAGAGAAAGGGGCGGGGCCAAGGGAGAAAGAGTGGCCCAGCCCCGAGAGAAAGGGGTGGGGGCCCAGGGGGAAGGGACGGCCCAGCCCTGAGGGAAAGGGGCGGGGCCAAGAGGGAAGGGACGGCCCAGCCCCGAGAGAAAGGGGCGGGGCCAAGAGGGAAGGGACGGCCCAGCCCCGAGAGAAAGGGGCGGGGTCGGAGCCCAACCAAAAGGGTCCAGAGCCCGGAAGCAGCCAGTCAGTCAACTTCCGGCTCTGACTCGGACTTCAGCTGGGACTGGGACAGCCAGTCCTCTGCAGCCGGCTCTGACTCCGGCTCTGACAAAGAAGAAATAACAGTATATAAAATCAGTAATAACAATGTTTCTACCCGAGTTGAGGGGAAGTCAGAAAAAGAACGAACTCCCCTCACAGACTGGAGGAAGATACAGATAGCATGTGCTGACTGGAATCCATTGGCCAGACTGGCTTTTCCAGTTCGATTGGGGGGGCAGGCGGAAACCAGAGAATGTACTCACCGGTAAATCCTAAGGATGTACAAGCAATTGTTAAAGCAATAAGTGACAGAGGGATCAATTCAGCAATGGTTTCTACTCTCATTGATAGTGTTTTTGGAGGAGATGACATGCTGCCATTTGATATAAAGCAAACTTGCAGATTGATTTTTGATGGGGCAGGGATGATAGTTTTTAAACAAGAGTGGGAGGACAATTGTGCAAAGCAACTAGCTCTGGTCACTGGTGCAGATCATCCTCTGCACGGCTCCAGCCTGCAACGGCTCATGGGCACAGACCCAACCATGATCACCCCCAGGCACAAGCCGAGGGCCTGCGGGCCCATGAGGTAATGACAACTACCCGTGCTGCCAGGGCAGCCATCCGCTCTGCTTCCATGGTCATTGCTAAACCATCATCATGGTCCACAATAAAGCAAAATGAGAGTGAAAGTTTTGCACAATTCGTGGACCGGCTCCAAGCAGCACTCGACTCCTCAGCTTTGCCCTCAGAGGCAAAGGGTCCTGTGTTAGCAGAGTGTCTGCGCCAACAATGCAATTCAGCCACCAAGGACATTTTACGGTCTTTACCACTCGGGTCCAGCATCGCAGACATGATCAGGCATGTTGCAAAAGAAAGCGTTTTGCCCCAATTCAAGCAGCCGTCCACACCGCAATCAGGAGTATAATGGCATGCTTTTAATGTGGCAGGGCAGGCCATGTTGCAATGGACTGCCCCCAGTCAGGGCACCCTTCAACACCGGTTCCCCCACGCCAGTTGCGATCTAGGGGGCCATGCTGGGCATGTGGAAAGAAGGGGCATCTTGCCAAAGAATGCAGATTTAAAAACCAGGGAAACGGGAGGGGGAGAGGGCAACAGGGCCGCACACAGCCCTCTCCCACTTGGGACGTGAGGCGGCCCAACTATGCAAACCCCAAATGGGGCGAGACACTCCCGAACCCTTTTCCCCCACGAGAAGCTACCAACTTTATAGCACAACCAGCGACCCAGCCGTATCTGTCCCTGTCCCAGGAACAGCAAGGACCACCCCCTGGGGACCAGACCCCTGGGTGGCCTTGGCAGTGAAGTGTGACAACCCACCAGTAATATGGGGGATCTGTACTCGCTATGACGTTTTAGATGACATTGCCATCAGTGTCCCCTTTCTGATTGATACTGGAGCAGACGTTACTGTTGTTTCTGAGACAAATTGGCCCCCACACTGGAAATTAGAAAACACACCCATGGTAGGTGGAGTCGGGGGATTGAGCCGAGCTCGCCAGAGTGCCCAATTAATAGCAATTACACTCCACACCGAAAAGGGACCAGAAAAAACCATCACCCTTTTTCCATACGTCATGTCAGGAGTCCCACATTTGCGGGGGAGAGACGCGTTAGCCCTTTTAAAAGCCAGGGTGACAAATTTACCATAAGGGCCACTGCAGCACACCCACCCCCACTGATCAAGCTGACGTGGAAGTCGTCCGACCCAGTGTGGGTTGAGCAGTGGCCCCTGTCAAAGCCTCGAATAGATGCTCTTCTTAAGCTAGTTGATCATGAATTGCAGAAAGGTCATGTCGAGCCTTCCACCAGCCCATGGAACACCCCAGTTTTTGTGATACCCAAACGGAGCGGTGAAGGGTTTCGCCTTCTCCATGATCTGTGTGAGGTAAACAAGAAAATTCAACCAATGGACCCCGTGCAAACCTCGCTGCCCATGAGCTCAATGATACCAAAAGGGCAGCCTTGTGCAGTGCTTGACATTAAAGACTGTTTCTTTTCCATACCCCTGCATGATGAAGACAAAGAGCGGTTTGCCTTTTCCATCATCTTCCCAAACAGCCAGCGTCCTAACCTGCGCTTCCAGTGGAGGGTTCTCCCCCAAAGAATGGTCAACTCACCCACCATCTGTCAGATCACAGTGGACCGAGCACTGGAGCCAGTCCGACGCAGCGACCTGACCGTGACCATTGTCCAATACATGGATGACATCCTGATTGCCGCACCATCAGCGAGTCAGGTAGACCGAGCAGTATCAACAGTCTCAGAGACCTTAAAAACAAATGGCTTTGAAATTGCAAGCGCAAAAATAAAAAAAGGACCATGTGTAATCTTTTTAGGAGTGGAGATTTCAAGCTCCTACATAACCCCTCCTCAGATAAAAATCCGCCGAGACATTGAGACGCTCCATGACATGCAGCAGTTAGTAGGATCTCTACAGTGGCTCCGCAACATCATCCTGATTCCTCCCGAGGTCATGGACCCCTTGAATGACCTTTTGAAAGGAAAAAACTCATGGGAGCAGAAAACACTGACACCAGAAGCAACACGCTCGCTTGATTTTATCGAACAGCAAATGTCAAGAAGCACACTCACCAAATGGGATGGAAGTGTATCAATTGATTTATACGTCCACTTTACGAAAAAAGGAGGAGTAGGAGTGCTAGCCCAAGGGCCACCCGACAAAGCTCAGCCGATACTGTGGGTAGTCTTGGGAAAACCGTCATGTGCATTTTCCCCGGGAGTTGAGTGTCTTGGCAACCTCATCATGAAAGGCAGAAAACTTGCCCTGAAGCACTTAGGTGCTGAACCCACCAAGATATATCTCCCTTCCACAAACAGCTTTCTGCGCAATCGACAACAATATCAGAGCATCTGGCCATGGCCCTTGCTGGTTCTGGAGGAGAGATTCACTATGCAGCAAAACCCCCTTGGACTCAGCTGCTTGCAATTGTCGACATTGATCTCCCGCCAAAAATCGTCGACCAGCCGCAGCCAGGACCGACGATCTTCACAGACGCATCTTCACTAACCTCAACTGCAGCAGCAGTGTGGCAGTCAGGAGAACAGTGGCAATGCATCAAAACAACCGACCCCACGCTCTCAGTTCAACAACTTGAAGCAGCTGCTGTTGTACTGGCGTGTGGACTGTTCCCTGAAGAGCACCTCAACATCGTAACTGATTCTATATTCGTGGCCAGGCTCTGCCTAGCCATGTCAGGGCCCGGCGTGGCAGTGTCCACAGTGGCCATGATGCTTGAAGAAGCACTCTTTTCGCGAAAAGGCACCATATCTGTCATCCATGTTAATAGCCACAATCCAGTTAAAGGATTCTTTCAAATTGGCAACGACAAGGCAGATGCCGCTGCAAAAGGACTGTGGACACTGAGAGATGCCCGTCAGCTACACGAGTCTCTTCACATCGGAGCTAAAGCACTAGCGAAAAAATGTGGGATTTCAACCGCCGACGCGAAACACGTCATGGCCACATGCCCCCACTGCCAAAAATCACCACTGTGGTCCAGCGGAGTCAACCCCAGAGGCCTCAAAGCCTCAGAAATATGGCAAACAGACTTCACCCTATGTCAGTTGCTAAAACCCCGAGCATGGCTTGCAGTGACTGTAGATACATATAGTGGAGTGATTGTAGCCACACAACACCCAAAAACTGACTCCAAGGCAACCATTCAGCACTGGCTGGCAGCCATGGCGTGGCTGGGCATTCCGAAGCAAATTAAAACAGACAATGGCCTGAATTTTGTCTCAAAATCAACTCAAGCATTTGTCGCTAAATGGGGAATCACTTTAGTACACGGCATTCCGTACAATAGCACCGGGCAGGCCATCGTTGAGCGAGCAAATCAAACCCTGAAAGCCAAATTAGAAGTACTAGCAAAAACAGAGGGCTTTACTAGTTGCATTCCTTCAGGAGACCAGGCACGTATACTAGCAACCGCTCTGTTAGCACTGAATCAGTTCTCCAGGGGAGATGAGAAAACCAGCCCGGCCCAGAAACACTGGGCCACCCGAGCACTAGAAGAAGGCCCGCACGTCGTAGTTAAAAATGAACTGGGAGAATGGGAACAGGGCTGGAGACTAGTGCTCGCAGGGCGAGGATATGCAGCTGTTAAAAAAGACGGTAAAGTAAAATGGTGCCCACTTAAGTCAATCAAACCAGACCTTCAGAATAGAACTAATGAAAATTGTGAGGTCTCATTTGCAGGATTGGATCATTGGACGCCCCTGTGATGCGTACACTCCGGTACCAGAAGAGAATGATGAACCTCCAAGTAACCCAGCAACACCCAAAGATCCCGCACCGGTGAGATCCAAGCAACCACGGTGTCTTTGCGTGATTTTATTTTTGGGTCTTGTAGGCAGAGGGCAAGCAAATGTAGTGTATTACCCTCACCAACCATTCAGATGGGTCCTGCGCCATCTTTCAAGTGATGAGGCAATCAAAGAAACCATTACAGTAGACAGCCCATCCTTTGAGTTTAAGCTAACAGACATATTTCCCTCACAGCTAGGATTCCCTAAAATTGGAGATTCTTCACTGTACCAAACTTATTGGTGCCCTGCCTCCAACCCAGGTAAAAGCTACTGTAGCCATCCAAAGTACGGGTACTGTGGGTACTGGGGATGCGAGACTATCATGACGAGTGATAGATGGCAACCGCAGCAACCCGACAAGTTCCTACAAGTCAGGTACACTCCCCACGGCTGCCGCGAACCTAAGTTCGGGATGGACAGATTAATATACATACCCCAAAATGGCAGACGACACACCTGTAAGAACTATGCAATGACAATTTTGCAGCCAACCCATGTGAGTTGGGCCACAGGAAAGGTATGATCAGTGTTTGTTCGCGCCTTTCGTAACTTCTGGGTGAATGTGCAAATTATCAGACTCCCACCTTCAGTGCCCCAGTCATTCAAACCCTATCAGAATCTCGCAGCACGCAGACAAAAGAGGGAAGCCACATCTGGCACCTCCTCCTCATCCCGTCCTTTAGCTATCTACCAAAAACCTAAGTCAGATCCTTACAATTTGTTTCTTAGTGTGTTAAATGCTACCTTTTTGTCATTGAACCAATGCAATCTGAACTTTACAAAATCATGCTGGTTATGTTATAATGCAGAACCTCCTTTTTATGAGGGTTTCGCCCTTGATGCTCCTTTTGAATACTCTGCAGCAAACAATCCACACAACTGTAAGTGGGACACACCCCGGAGGGAAATTACCCTGAGTCAAGTCACAGGCCGAGGCAAATGCTTTGGCAGTGTAACCGTAGCAAAGCAGATGGGAAATATCTGTACTGAGTTCATCCAACCTAGTCAAAAAACTGATAAGTGGGCAGTTCCGTTCCTATCAGGAATGTGGGTCTGTCAACAAATCGGAATAACCCCCTGTGTGTACCTTAGCAAATTCAATAACCTTGCTGACTTTTGTGTCCAAGTTCTGATTGTTCCTAGAGTCCTGTATCACCAAGAAGAAGAAATGTATCGCTTTTTAGAAGAAACCATCCTGCTCCGCAAAAGAGAAGTAATGACAGGTATAACCATTGCAATGCTCCTTGGCCTAGGAGCCACTGGCACAGCCACAGGTGTTTCAGCTCTCGTGACCCAACATCAAAGACTTCCTCAGCTGCAAATGACAATTGACGAAGACTTACTGAGAATTGAAAAATCCATCTCCTCTCTGGAGAGATCTATCTCCTCGCTTTCAGAAGTCGTCCTGCAGAACAGGCGAGGACTGGACCTCTTGCTCATGCAGCAAGGAGGCCTGTGTGCCGCCTTGAGAGAAGAATGCTGTTTTTATGCAGACCACACCGGAGTCGTGCGAGACTCCATGGCCGAACTGAGAGGAAGACTGGCCCAGAGAAAGAGAGAGAGAGAGGCCCAACAAGGATGGTTCGAGTCATGGTTCAATCAGTCCCCATGGCTAGCCACCCTTCTTCCCACCTTAACAGGCCCTCTCACCATGATACTCCTGACATTGATTTTTGGGCCTTGCATTTTGAACAAGTTAGTGTCGTTTGTTAAAAGACGTTTAGACAAAGTCGACATCCTATTTGTCGAACGCATGCAATTATCGTGAAGTGTGTTTGTTACTAACATTTTATATTATTTTTGTATCCTATTATACTAACTTTAACAGCTTTTGTATTTTTATGACATTTATACTTTTATAACATTTATACTTTTATACTTTTATACTTTTATACTTTTTTATTTAGTCATGGTGGGGGGGGGAAATGTGGGAGATTAGGGACAGGCGGTCGGAAGATATCGCGCTGTACGGGCAGACAGAACCCCTCCCTCAACTCTTAGTTGGTTAGTGTCCTTGATAAGGTAAGCAATACCTAACTTGTAACGTAAGCAGACGGATGTGATGTAGCAAACAGAGGTTTTATAACTCCATGTAACCAGTTAATAAATGCCATTAGCCGTCCACCACACTGGTGTCTGTGAGCTGATGGACCGAGCAGCCTGGGTGTGGCTGCCGTGTCGTTCCTGAACCAGGTCGCTACGCCTCAGCGGAGGTAACAAAGGACCTTCCGTAGTGGATGGAGAAGAGGATCTTCCACAAATCAACCCCCAGAGCCTGACACGGGGACAAGGGGCTGGGCTGTGTGACCAGGACATCAAGGACGTGCATTATCCAGGTCACTCTGGCCTGAGTTGGGTTCCCCAGGGCAGGAAAGATATCTGGCAGCTGCAGCAGGGTTAGGGAAGGGCCCCAAGGTGGGGCTGGAGCCCTTTGGCTGTGAGCAGAGGCTGAGGGAGCTGGGCTTGTCCAGCCCCGAGCAGGGAAGGCTGAGGGGCTCCTCATGCCAGCCTGGCAGTGCCACCGAGGAGGTGATGGAGAACACAGAGCCAGGCTCTTCACCAGGGGCCTGGTGGGGGACAAAAGACAATGGATGGAAGAGGCAAGAGAGGAGCTTCAGCCAGGAGAGGAAGAGATAAAATGAGTCAGGCTGGTTTCAGCATTTCCTCAACACCAAAAGCAGCCTGAATGCATTTTTTATCCATGACCGGCAGCTTTGCAAATAGGGCACTGTTGGAGGTGTTTTGACCTCCAGTCCAGGCAGAGCATCCTGATACAACACCTTGATTGTTCATATCTATCTATCATCTTTGTTGAAAACTGGTGTTGCACAGAAATCCCTTGTGGATGGTGGATGGGGGATGGAGGATGCAGCTGGGACATTGCACAGAAAGCTGGGGGAAGAATTGTGATGGATGTGAAATAGCATCATGTTCACCTTTTGTAAGCTGGCAATGAAGAGAAACTTTCCTCAGGTGCTCTGAGTCCCAGGGACTGGATGAGGGAAATGGTGGGGTGGGGGTAGGGACAAAGTGTGATTGATTGTCAGCCATGAAGGGTCTGGATTTTCCGATCTATTTGGAATGCATTAGGAGGTGCTGGGGATCAATATCAACTGGAGATTGCTGATATCAGTCTATAAATAGGAAAAGAAACCTAAACAGGACAAAACAATTATTTCTTCATTGTTTTAAATATAGTATATTCAGTTTGAATTCACTTCTGAAATGTGTCTAATTAACCACAGAATAATTGAAAACCTCAGTTATTCCCAGGGGCTTGTCGTGTTTGGGCGTTTTCAACAAATGTTAATGAGTTTTTTTCAATGAATTTCTCAACTGAAGAACTCACACAAGATGAGGCCTCTGGAAAAGTAAAATTCACTAGCAGCTTCTAAGTAGCTGAAGATCCATCCTCATTCGAGCAGGAATGAACAGAAATGGGCACAGCTTTCTGGCTGATCCAGCTTTGGGATGGGCTCTGGGCCTGGAGCAGGAACAGTTCCTGAGGACCAGGTATTAGAGATGGGTTGGACTCGATGATCTTGAAGGTCTCTTCCAACCTAAAAATTCTGTGATTCTGTGATTCTGTGACCACAAGGCCGGGTCTGTTGTGCTGGCCTGGGCAGATGGGATGGCAGCAGGGGCTGCAGAGCTCTCAGGATGTCCTGGAGAGGAGAGCAGGGCACCCAGGGAGCCTCCTTTTGCCTTGGCCAGGCACCTTCCCCCATGGCTGGGGCTGAGCCCTCTCTGAGCTGCAGCTGCTGCTGTGCCCTTCCGAGGGGCTGAGGCCGTGGGGCCCCTGCCCAGAGCAGCCTGCCCTGAGCAGAGCTGTGGGGCCAGAGCCGGCTGGGCTGTGCTGGGGAGAGGCCCTTGGTGCTGCAGAGAGCTCAGGGCAGCTGGCAGAGCTTGGAGGGAGCTGGGCTGGGCTGAGAGAGCCTGGCACAGAAACCATCAGTGTCCATCTCAGCCGGTGTGAGCGTGCAGGGGCCAAGAAAAGCACCCCAGGGTGCACAGGTTCTCTGTGTGGGAGCTGAGCTTGTGACCTCTGGAGCCCTCCCAAGTGCTGGGGCTGCACGTCCAGTGCCAGAAGAGATGTGACAGATGGGAGCAGAGACAAATCATTCCTGCTAGATTCTTTATTTGCTTATGCAGGTGACCTGGATCTGTATGTAGTGTTGTTTTGTGTCAGAGAATACTGTCAGAGTGATAAGAATAATATTTCTTTTAATCCTAAAACAGTATTTCATGCATAATACAGAATGAGAAAAAGAAAGTCACATACAATCAGAAGAGCATCTGAGTTTTTCAGAGGATGAGAGACTCATTAGGTAGTCAAACCTGTTCAAATCCTTTCCTCAGGTCTTCCTTAAGATGATAGGTAACCACCAGAGGCCAAGGCCAGCCAGAGCTCTCTGTCCTGGCAGCTGTTTTTTCTGGGACAACCCTTGCATACAGGGAATTTTTCAGTGGGAGTGTCAAGTTTTGCTACAGGCACCAAGGAGGACAGATTATTCCCTTCCATAGGAAGGAAAGCACTAAGCCCACCATGATGAGAGGCAGCCCTCAGCATTCCAAGGTCAGCTGGACCTATCAGGTGGTGCCTGGGAGCCCAAAGCAGCAAGATATGTTCCATCCCCCCTTGCTTCCATGAGGCCCTGCAGGGTCACAATGGCCCTTTGGTTCTGTGGGGCCCTGCAGTGTCACCATCGTCTCCATGATTCCATGGGGCCTTGCAATGCCATAATGCGGTCTCCATGGATCCATGGTGCTCTGCAGGATCACAGTGGCCCTTTGGTTCCACCAGGCCCTGTAATGCAGCAATGGCCTCGTGGTTCCACAAAGCCCTGCTGCTTCACACTGGCCCCTTGGGACCATGCGGCCCAACAATGCCACAATTTTTCCCTTGCTTCCATGAATTCCCACAGTATAGCAATGGTCCCTCGGATCCATGAGGCCCTGAAGTGTCACCACAGTCTCCACCGGAAAGAAAGCACAGAGCCCCAGTGTTTCAGGGGCTGATAAATGGCAGCCAGCAGAGGCCAAGGCAAACCAGAGCTCTGTGTCCCGGCAGCTTTCATCTGGGAGCAATGGAATAAATACCTTGGATTCTATATCTCATATATATGGAATTTTGAGGGCAGAATCCCAATTTCAGCCATGAACACCTGCATGAGAAGGCCAGTTCCTTCCCATAGGAAGGAAAACACCGATCCCCAGTATTTCAAGGGCAGATTCGAGGCGACCAGCAGAGGCCAAGGCAAGCCAGGCTGATGGGTCATGGCAGCTTTTGTCTGGGAGAAATCCTGGCTTACAGTGAATTTTGGAGAAGTACCAATTTTGGCCATGGGTGCCTGGGCAGGAGGGATGGTTCTTTTCCACAGAAAAGAAAACCTAGAGCCCCAGTGTTTCAGGGGTGCAGGACAAGGGACCCCCAACATGCTAGGGTCAGCTGAGTCAGTCAGGCCAAGCTATCCAGACCTGTTCCCTGTTCCCTTGGATCCACAGGGCCCCACAGTGTCACAATGGTGGTGTCATATTGGATCCTTGGTTCCATCAGGCCCCACTGTGTGACACTGGCCCCGTGTTTCCATGGGGCCCCACAGTGTCACAGTGGTCCCTTTGTTCTTCTGGGCTCCTCAGGATCACAATGGCCCCTTGGCTGCATGAGGCCCAGCTGTGTCACACTGGCCCCTTGCTTCCATTGGGCCCTGTTGCAACACAATTGTTGCCCCTTGCTTCCATGAGGCCTTGCAGGGCCACAGGGGACTCCTTGGTACCGCAGTATCACAAAGGACTCTTGCTTCCAGAGGGAGTCACAATGTCAGAAGGGTCTCCTTGATTCCACAAGGTCCTGCAGAGCCTCTTGGTTCAACGAGGCCTCAAAGTTTCATAATAGTCTCCAGGATTCAATGAGGCCCTGCAATGACACACAATGGACCTTTTGTTCCTTGGGGTCCCGCACTGTTCCATGAATCCTTAGTTCCATGGGGCACTGCAGTGTCACAATGATCTCCTCGGTTCAATGGTGCAACACAGTACCACAATTGTCCCCTGGTTCCATTAAGGCCCGCAGTGTCACAATGGCCCTTTGGCTCATCCACAAGGCTCTGATGTGCCACAATGGCCCTTTGGTTTCACAGGGCCTCAAGGTGTACAAATGACTTCCATGGTTTGATGAGGTCCTGCTGTGTCACAATGGACCTTTGGTTCCATGATGCCCCATGGTGCCACAATGGTATCCTTGGTTCCATGGTGTCAGAATGGACCCTTCATCCCAAGGACACCCACAGTGTTCACTGCAGTTCCCTTGATTCCATGAGGCCCTGCCATGCTATAATGTCCCCTTGGTTTCAGTGGGTCCCAAAGTGTCAGAAGAGTCTCCATTGTTCCATGAGGCCCCACAATGTCACTGTGGTCCCCTTGGCTCCACAGGGCCCCACAGTGTAACAATGGGCTCCTGGTTCCATGAAATCTTTCTCTTTCACACTGTACTTTTGATTCCATGAGGTTTCTCAGTGTCACAAGGGCCCCTGGGCTCCATGAGGTTCCAGAGTGTCACAATGGTCTCCTTGGATCTGCAGTATTACAATGGACCATTGGTTCCATGTGGCCTGCTGTGTCAAAAAGAATTTTGCTTCCATGAGCTTCCAAGGTATCACAGTAGAATCTTCGATTCAGTGAGGACCTGCTGTAACCAAATTTACCAAATATCAGAATAAGGGTCCTGATGACTAATTTGCAAGTAAGAGGGTATCACTTATTCAGACTTGAGGTCCACTGTGTGGTATCCATGGACATATGATTCAAAAAGAGTGTTACTTATATAGACTTACTACATGTGTGTTACAATTTAGCCATTACCATAAAACCCCCACATAGTTCCAGCTTCACTCCTTGTTTTTTCTTGCACTCTTGAAATACATGTCTTCTACTTGTCTTCCAACTGTCCATGAAGGGAAAGCAGGCCCTGCCTGCCTTGTTCCCATGCTAAAACTTCACAAGCATGGTAAAAATCAAATTAACCCTCCTGGTTCCATGCCCAGGGCTTTGTGTGCCCAGGCAGAGGCAGGCAGGACACAGAGCTGTCAGCAAAGGAAGGGGCCAGCGAGGTGGGGCAGCCGGGGGATGACGACAGCCTGCAGGGACAGAGGCACAGGGCATGGACACCGTAGGACAGCCTGGGCTGGAGAGGGCACAGGGATGGGCAGCAGCTGAAAGGCCCTGACACAGCCAACTCCTGCAGCACTTGGGCCATGGCTGCTGGCCCTGGGCCTGAGCCATGAGCAGGAGACAAGTGACCCTGGCAGGCCTGGGGCCTCATTGCCTCCTTGTCCCTGCTCAGCAGCCTGGCAGGGGCCACCCCATGGTGCTGCCCTTGGCATTGCACATCGCCACATCCCAGTGTCCCGGGAAGAGCCCTGAGCACTGAGGGAGGGACAGGATCTGCCTTGGCAGGGGCTGGGGCTCAGGCCTTGGCCCCTTGCATTCCTGAAACACAGGCAGGTTTGCTCAGCATCAGAGACACCTTTGCCTTGTTTGTCCCCACCTGTCATCACTGCCTGCAGTGTTCTGCTCTAACTGGAACCTGGGGACAATTTCAGAGTCATGCCCCTCAGTGGGCTCCATTAAAACTTCAAGAAACTTCAGTATTCCAACTTAATTTTGAGTTCTTGGAAAGTTTTTTGAAGACACTCTCAGGGACTGAGACTGATGTAAACAACACCAAAGCCCTGAGGGGGTCATTAAAGTCCTGGTGCTGTGTCTGTGCTGCTGAGCTGGGCTGGGCTCCTGGCACAGAGGCAGCTCCTGGCAATCACAAAGAGCTTCAAAAAGACATTTTTTCTGAGGAGCACCTTCTCTTCCAGCCCAGGTGGGCTGAGGGCACTGCCTGCAGGTATCTGATGGGAGATAAGCAGACAGAGGCTTAAATCAACTGGAAGGAAAATGCTGACATTATTCACAGAGAAATCTTCACACTTTTTGAAAATTCTGAGCTTTTTCATGGTGAAATCATCACCACTCCTGACACAGTAAGTCTCTGGCTGCAGGGATCTCCTCAGGCTGACCCAGGACAGGACTGACATGACTGTAAGGATGGCTCTGCTGCCCTTTCTGCCTTGGGGGAGGATGTGCTCCAGAGCAGGGCTGCCCTGGGCACCGTCAGAGGGACAGGGCAGGACGGCTCCTGCTGCCAGGGACGGCTGCAGGGGCTGAAGCTGGGGCTGCAGCCAGGGGTGCCCAGGGCTGTCGTGCAGAGCAGCTCCTGAGGGCTCTTGGCCAGGCCAGGGGATCTGCCACCTGCCAGGGGCAGCTCTCAGCCTGCCTGGGAGCTCCCCATGGATGGTGGAGGGGAGCTGTGGGTGCCAGGAGTGACTCCTGCCAGAGCAGGAGCTGTTGCTGTGGAGAGGGTGCTGTGTGGGCCAGGGCTGCTCACAGCTCCAGCTCATGCCCAGGTCAGTTCTGAGGGGATTTTTCATGAGCTCATTCAGGGCAGGAGTTTGTCACTTGAGTCTCTTCCTTCCTGAATCTGTGCTCTCAGTTCCCCCTGGCTCAGCTTGGTGGGAAAGGAAACTCAGCTGTCGAGGGCAGATCAGGGACTGAGGCTCTTTAAACATGACACAATTTTCCTGGGTACCTCAGCAAGTGCCTCCAGCTCCCCAGTCTCCAGATCCATCCAGCATCCCCTTTCCATGGTGCCCAGGCCTGGGGGAGCTGTTCTTTAATCCCTGCAGCCCCGAGCAGCTGCAGGGCAGAGCTGGCCCAGGGGCTGGGCTGGGCTCTGGCAGCACTGGCAGGGAAGGAGCCCGGGGCCACAGGAACAGCTTGGGCTGGGACAGCTGCAGCAGCAGAGGCGTGGGCAGGGAGGGAGGGAGGCAGTGCTGAGGGAAGCCCTGCTGCAGGGGAGATGTGGCACCTGCCGGCCCTGCCCTGCAGGGCACACACTGCCCTGAGCAGCACAGCTCTTGTGTCCCCTCGCAGCCAGCACAGCCCTCAGCCCGGGGGCTCGGGGCCCTCAGTCCCCTCCTGGGCCGGCAGAGCAGCCCCAGAGATGAAGGGCATCTCTCCTGCCATGTGCCCATTCCCTGCTGACCAGGGCCTGAGGGCCACTGTCCTGCACTGCTGCTGCCTGGCAGGGGCTGGGCAGGGCTGGGCAGGGAAAGGCTTTTCCTCAGGGCCTGGCTCTCTCTCTCCTTGCCTTGCCCAGGTGCTCCTGGCATTGCTGACGGGCTCTCTGGGAATGGCAGTTCCAGCTGCAGGCTCAGGCCCAGCCCTTGGGCTCCTCCTGTGCAGGCTGAGCACAGCAATGGGGTGTCCCAGCTCCCTCTGCCCTGGGGAGCTCTGGGCAGGGCAGGCTGGGAATGAGCCGACTCTCCCTGACTTTGGGAAAGGCAGGAGCCATTTTGTGTGCCAGGGATCCCTCTGCTCTCAGCAGTGTCTCCTGGCTTTCCAGGGTAACACGGGAGTGGAGCTCAGAAATGTGCAAGTCCAGGGCAACTGAGAACAGGAGAGAGGGACATAGCAGCTCCCCCCAGTCTGCACTAAGCCTCCTACAATCCTCCTGCCTCACTGTACCCCCTGTTCTCCCCAGGACTTGCAGAATCTCTCATTCAGCCTCCTGCAATCCTGATTCCTTCACCCTGGCATCTCCCGTGCCTTAGGGGCAGATTCTTTGTCCAAGTTCAACCACCAGGACTGGCCCCTGCCCTCACTGCTCCCCTGCACTGACTGGGGCTCAGGTCTGACTGCCAGGTTTCCTGACAGTTGACATCTGGCTCCTTACTGAGCATTTGGCAGCAGCAATCAGGGCTACAGCAACCAAGGTGAAGGAAGTTCTCCTAGACATAGACAACGGGGAGGTGTCCAGTGGCAGGAAATGGTCTGTGGGAAAGGGCTTCGACTCTTCTATGAGAATTCTCCTTTCAAATGTCACTGTCTTTTTCTTCCATCTGCAGGTTAGGATTTCCAGACACATCAAATGTCCAACAGCAGCTCCATCAGCCACTTCCTCCTGCTGCCATTGGCAGACACATGGCAGCTGCAGCTCCTGCACTTCTGCCTCTTCCTGGGCATCTCCCTGGCTGCCCTCCTGGCCAACGGCCTCATCATCAGCGCCGTAGCCTGCGGCCACCTCCTGCACACGCCCATGTTCTTCTTCCTGCTCAACCTGGCCCTCACCGACCTGGGCTCCATCCTCACCACTGTCCCCAAAGCCATGCACAATTCCCTCTGGGACACCAGGAACATCTCCTACTCAGGATGTGCTGCACAGGTGTTTTTCTTTGCCTTTTTCATTTCATCAGAATTTGCATTTCTCACCATCATGTGCTATGACCGCTACGTGTCCATCTGCAAACCCCTGCACTACGGGACCCTCCTGGGCAGCAGAGCCCAGGGAACTTGGGCTCTTATTTCTTAGTGCCTCTTTGGTATTTGGCTGTTTTGTGTTCATTGTTTTCTCCTATGTGCAGATCTTCAGGGCCGTGCTGAGGATTCCCTCTGAGCAGGGACAGCACAAAGCCTTTTCCACCTGCCTCCCTCACCTGCCTGTGGTCTCCCTGTTCCTCAGCACTGCCATTTTTGCCAACCTGAAGCCCCCCTCCATGTCGTCCCTGTCCCTGGATCTGGCAATGTCAGTTCTGTACTCGGTGGTGCCTCCAGCCTTGAACCCCCTCATCTATAGCCTGAGGAACCAGGAGCTCAAGGCTGCAGTGTGGACACTGATCACTGGGCAATTTCAGAAACATTAAATTGATGGTCAGTTTCAGCAAGTCACATGTAATAAAAGTCACCTTTGATAGCACTTGTTGGTTATGTTGTTGGGTGGTTTTTCTTTGCTTTTGTTTTCAACGGTGTTCACAAAGCAAGGGCGTTGTTTGTGTCCTTTCTTGTTTTGTTTTTCTCCATTTTTACTGTGGCTCCAGAGTGAGTCAATGAGGAGCTCTGCTCTCAGTGGCTTTAAATGAACTAAAGGGTGTCCCAGCAATGTTTTCATTGAGATCCTCCTTTTGTTCCGTTCTCTGGAGCTGCAGCAACAATATTTTGGTGCACAGCTGGGGGCAGGTCAGTGCTGGCACAGCAGCTCTGCTCCTGCTGGCCACACTATTCCTGTTCTAGGCCAGGTGCCATTGGCCTTCTTGGCCACCTGGGCACACTGCTGGCTCATGTCCAGCCTGCTGTCCATCAGTGGAACAGGTCCCTTTCTGCCTGGACGCTCTCCAGCCACTCTGTCCCCAGCCTGTAGCACTGCAGGGGTTGTTTTGGCCAAAGTGCAGGACCTGGCCCTTGGTCTCGTTAAACCTCTCATTGTTGGATTTGGGCCCTGGATCCAGCCTGTCCAGGTTTCTGTGCAGAGCCCTCCTACCCTCCAGCAGATCCACACTCACACCCAGCTTGGTGTCATCTGCAAATTTGCTGATGGTGGACTCAATCCCCTCATCCAGATCATCAGTGCAGACATTGAAATCCACGCTGGCTGGGTCTGATCCCTCGGCCATCCTGTGGGTGCCGTGTGATGGCTCTCAGGATGATCTTTTCCAGAACCTTGCTGGGCACTGAGGTCAGGCTGACAGGCCTGAAGTTCCCCAGATCCTCCTTCCAGCCCTTCTTGGGGATGGGCTCACATTGGCACCTCCAGTCCTCTGGGACCTCCCTGCAGGGCCAGGACTGATGAGAAATGATGGAAAGCAGCTTGGTGAGCTCATCCACCAGCTGCCTCATCCCCCTAGGATGGATCTCATCTGGTCCCACAGACACCTGTGAGCATCTGAGTGGCTCAGCAGGTCACCAGCTGCTTCCTCCTGGATGTCACGGGGGCTGTTCTGCTCCCTGTGCCCATCTACCAGCTCAGGAGAACACTTTGTCCTGAGGAAAACCTGTCTGATTGTTGAAAACTTAGGCAAAGTAGGGGTTTAGTACCTCAGCCTTTTCATCACCTTTGCTAATCATATCCCCCCAGTAAAGAATGGAGGCTTTCCTTTTAATATATTTATAAAAACATTCCTGTCTCTATCACAGAACTGGCCAAGTTAAGCTCTAATTGAGCTTTCACCTCTCTGATTTTCTTTCTGCATGACCTAGTGATATCTTAAAATCTTTCCTCAGTTGCCTGCCCCTGTGTCTAAAGGTGATGCACACTTTTTTTTTTTCCAGTGAGTTCCTGCAAATTCTCCATGACCAGCCAGGGCAGACAATTTCCTCTCTGGCTTACCTTTGGGCATACAGGGACAGGCTGCTCCCATGCCTTCAAGATTTCTTTCTTGGAGTGTGTCCATCTTTCCTGGACCACTTTTGTTTAAAGGGCTGTTTCCCTTAAAATTCAGTATCTGATTTGGTCCCCAAAAATCTGCATCCTGAACAGGCCAAAGTCTGCTCTCCATAAGTCCAGCATAGAATTTTGTGGATGCTCTCCTTCTTTAACAGATTTAAAACCTCAATAATTTCATGGTCACTGTGCCCCAAACAGCCTCTGACCATTTATCTCCCACCAGCCCTTCTCTGTTTGTGAACAGCAGGAGACAGAGCTTTCCTTGGCAGTGGCAAGAGAAGGAAACCTCCCCAAAGTGCAGCTTGGAAGGTTCAGCCCGGAGGTGAGGAAAAAGAAAAGTCCCTGCCAGGGTAGAATTTTGGTGCTCGAGGTGTCCCAGCGTGAGCCTGGGCCATGCCCTGGCTCTGTGTGCCAGGAGCCGGTAGCGCTGGGTGCAGGGAGCCCAGGGAGGGCACAGAAATGCTGGGCTGAGAAATGCTGGGGGGGACAGCGAGATGGGCGTGTGCAGCCGGCCAGGGCACAGGAGCAGCACGCACAGGGGGCACAGCCTGCAGAAGAGATGGCCAAGGGCTGGGCAGGGCTGGCAGGGCCACAGGCACCCAGGCCTTTGTCCCCTGGGCTCTGGCAGCGCCTCTGGAGGCCCCACAGAAGGAACTTTCCTTCCAGGGGCTGCACTTTGCTTCTGCCTCGCCCCTCCCTGAGGAGCCTGGCAGGGCTCACAGCTTGATGACATTTGTCCTTGCTGCCCCTGCCATCCCCCTGCCCCACAAACAGCCCCCAGCCACCCGTGAGGGACAGGCCCTGCTGTGCCAGGCCTGGCCTCAGGGCTTGGCCTTTCTGCTTCCTCCAGCCAGCCCAGGCCTTGCTCAGCATTGCAGTTCCCTGCTCACAGCCTTTGGCTCCCTGCAATCCTGGCCTCAAGGATCTGCTCTCACCACTGCCTGGGGAGCCTTTGGCACTCCCTGCCCTCACTGGGGCCCAGTGATGCTCCAAGGCACTTGGAGTTTTGCTTCTGCCTCCTTGAGCAGCTTCTTCAACCTTCTCTCAGTGCCTGAGGCTCCTGGACTCAGCCCCAAATCCACTGTGGGTCTTGTGAGGAATAAAATCAAAAGGGTGCAGAGTAATAGGAGTTTATAATAAGTTAAACAGTTGTATAGGAGTTTTTAATAAGTTAAACAGTTGTATAGGAGTTTATAATGAGTTAAACAGTTCTCTGTATTAATGTTCTTTGTTACCAGTTCTGTGTACCAATGTTATCTCTCTTTGTTATCTGTTCCTTGTACCCCAGAATCTAGTTCTGTACCTAGTGTTGTGCATTCCCCTTACAGTATTCCAAGTTAGGCTCCAAAACTCCCTAGTTCTTTCCCAGTTTCTCCTTACTATGTTCCAAGTGAAGCATCCGCTGCTCCCCGGTTGGCCCGCCGAGCTATCAACGCCACATGCGCCTCACGTCCATCAAAACACTGACACCGCCTGCCTCCCATCAGCTCCTCCTCATCTGCTCATCAACTTGAAGGCACCGCCCAGATCTCGACTACTCTCCATGTAGCACCACCCAGTGTGGAAATAAGGGGGACTCCCAAGGTGCACCTCTCAACCGGAGTGTGGTAAATACCAACAACCCCTAATAACAACGAGCCGACACAAACTCCAACAAAATGAGAGGCAGTGCCAGGTGAGGAGGGAGCCCAGGCATCTACCAACAACTTGCAGCTGTTTTCCAGATTCTCGCAGTTACTTAAGAGGTCCTCGCTGAGAGACACCCCCCCAGACCTGAGGAGCCTGGAACGAGACCTAGGGGACTCCCGTGAGGCAAGGCTCCCGACTCTGCGGCTGTGCAGCAGATTCGTCGAAGACCTCCTTCTCAGCGGTGCCCATTGGGAGCAGCGGTGGCGTTCCCCTGAGCCATCCCTTTCAAAAGAGCTGAACAATAAAGGCATTAAAAGGAGTAAAAACAATCTCCTGCCCTGTTCCTTTATAACAATTTTGGGGGCACGTCCGGGAGAAGCCATGCCCAGAAGAGGATCCAGGACGGGAAGCCGCCTCCCAGCCTTGGACCTTCGGGACAGCTGGCTGCTCCGGACCTGGGAGCACCGAGGGACACCAGAGGAGAACGTAGAAGGGACAGCGAGGACGCCACCACTGAGGACATTGCTGAGGAGCGCTGGTAAGAAAACCGGTGGCGGGAGTGGAGGCGTGCGAGTGAGGTGTGACTGAGACAGGGGCCGGCAGCTCGGACCCCCGAAGCAATTGAGGACCCCTCAGTACCGCGGTTCCGGACCTCTGCGAGGGAGCCGGCCAGGAACAGGGGGAAGCGAAAGGAGACTGGGAGAGAGAGGCATCTCCAGGGGCATCGTGGGCCCCCCTCCAGACATGCAGAGGCAATATAGGGTGTGAGTGGCACGTCACAGGGCGGTTGGTAGAAGGCCCCACTCAGATCCCCCCGCGAGAGAGGAGTAGTGGGTGTGGCCCTTGATTTCCACATTGGTCAGGGTGGCCCCAGGAGAGCATATTATCCGGGTGTGGGACCTGCATTGGGCGGGGGGTCTAGATACCCCATCCGGGTGTAGGGTTAAGAGGGTCCACTGGCTAGGATAGTGGCTGAGGTCCTGAGGGTGGGCCCACAGGCTATCTAGTTGGGGAGCTTTTGCATTGGTCGGGGGTGCCCAGTTGTGGTGGTTTCAGGCAGATTTTGGGAGAAACCCTCCCACGGGGCCCCCCTCCCCTCCTCCAACTGGTTCGGGAAAAAAGATTTCCTCAGAGAGAAGTGGAAAAAACCTGTTTATTAAACAGGCAAAGCACTCCCAGCACAATACCTGATGACAAGAGCTTCGTGTCGCTTACGGAGGGATAACAAACTTAAAGAAAGTCTCCTCGAGGGTCGTCACTGTGCTCCACCGCTCCGTCTCTGCTGACGCTGGGAGAAAAGGAGATGTGCAGGGCTGGTCTTGGTGGGGTGAGTCCCCTGTGGAGGCCCCCGGTGCTTCTCCAGGTCCTTAGTCCGGAGAGGTTGGAACAGTTCCGAGGAGAGGACAAAAAAAAAGCAAAAAGGAAGGAAAAAAGGACAAAAAAAGAAAAAGAAAAAAAAGCAAAAAGCTTCAGCTATTCTACAGCGTCTAACTACGCTAGCACTAAACTAACTAACTGCCGGGGAAAAAACAACAGAGCTTCTTTTGTCTTGCTGTGTTCCAGCTCCCCCGCTTCAAGGTCACTCCGATGAGCAGAGTTTTCCTGGGGAAAAACAAACCGCGCTTGCCCTCCCCCCTGCACCCAACAGACGATTGGGGATACACAGTCACCCCATGACATCTTCCACCCCTTATCCCCATATCGTTGACTTACAGACAGAACCAATATATATTCCACATAAAACTTCCATCCATTCTCCCCACAGAAAAAAAGAATACAAGCAATACCCTCTCACTTACACATTTCCTTCTATTTCATTCTGCGTGGTTTAATGTACAGACAATGGCAATAACATTCAGCAGACAGTGATGTTTGTAAATGATTCTTGTTATGGAGGAATTTGGGCAACAAATAGGTCAGACACTGTTGCTCAAGTCAATCAGCAATTTTATTGATTACAGCAAGCGTAGCGATGAGGCAATGCAGCGCTGGGCGACAGGGGGGGGTTTTCACCGTCCCGCCAACTGCCGCGCTTTTCTGCTTCAGACCCTTCTTCTTATACGGTTCTGTTTCCGGGATCAAGGGTAGTACTCTGCGCATATCCTGTCTTGTTGCTGGGGCTTCTTTTGCTTCTGCTACGTCGGCGGCTTCAGGGTTCTGGAAAATATTGCTTAACATATCTTTACATAGCATACATCCTGTTTCCGCATCCTACATTATAAACAAAATATGTTTATAACAATACATATCTTTACATAGCATACATCCTGTTTCCGCATCCTACATTATGGACAAAACATGTTTATAACAATTCCCCCCTTTTCCTCTTAGGTCAATTTGTTTTGTTCATTAAACCTTTCCAATTCCTTTCTGCTCCATTCCAGATCCTCTTCTTTTTCAGTGTCCCCTAGGGCCTCATATTTGGCTTTGACTAACAGCAGATGTGCGGCTTCTAGTCTCCCCCTTACTATCTCGATAAGTTTGTTAAAGATACATGGCCCAAATGTTAATCCTAGAACTAACAGAATGACTGGTCCTGCTATTGTGGACAACAAGGTAGTAAGCCATGGTGAGTGATTGAACCAGTTTTCATACCAATTTTGGTAAGATTCTCTTTCTTTTTCCCTTCTCTCAATCTGCTTTCTTAGTTCTCCAAGAGTGTCAAACACTATGCCAGTCTTATCTACATATGTGCAACATTCTTCCTTAAGAGCTACACATAAACCACCTTGTTGCCAAAACAATAAATCTAACCCACGCCTATTCTGTAAGACCACTTCAGATAACGATCGTACTGAATTAGTAAGGGCGGTTATGGACTCATCAATTTTGCGGAGATCTTCATCCACAGAGCTTCTCAAGGCACTTAATTTTCCCGGTTGAGTGATCAAGGCCGCTGCTCCGGTTCCTACTCCGGTGCCTGCTAATGTTAATAGGACGGCTAAGGTTAGAGCTGTAAAGGGTTCTCGCTTAGCTAAGTGGTGGTTGGCGGTGTTCTGATGTTCGAGCACATATTCTTTTGGGTGATAAATCACTCGCGGGATTATTACTACTTGTACACAAAAGTCTTTAATCTTGTTCAAGATGCTTGCAGACACACAAGGGGAGATTCCGGTTTTCATGCAGACCCATTTGGCATTTCCAGCGGATATCAACCATTGAGATCCCTTAGGGGATGCAGTTCTATTACATAGAGAACTCTTAGCAGGTGGGATGGTACCAATACAGGTACCGTTACCTGTAACCTTAGACATGGTGATACCGGGAGCTTCTTCAGTAATATTCCTATTGACCCATTGACACTCGGTGGGGTTAGAGCTATTAGATCTTCTTATTTTAGCACTTGATCCTATTGCTTCATAAAAAGGGGGTCGGATGTCGTAGCACAACCAACATTCTCGAGTGAGGTTAGGGTAGGTCCTATTAAGCACATCAAAGCTAGCTTGCATGATTTTCCAAAGGGCACTATAAGTGCGTAGGGATGGTACTTCTTGGTTAACAGGGGTTGGTAAGGAACTATTTTTGTTTGGTAGCGAGCTGTTTTTGAGACTCGGGCTACTACCATTAATGATGGGATCTATACCTTCCTCTTCTTCTTCTTTTGCTACCGGATTTGGTCCTATTCCATGGCCATGTACTGTGGGTAATTCTTTCTTAATTAGGAAGTGACCTCCTCTGTCTTTCCCCGTTTCCCACAGTCGTACTCCCCAAGTCTTCCCTAGTAACCAGCCAGGGTCTTGAGGACTACTAACATTGATAAGAATACTTGTACATGCCCCTGGGTCTGGGTCTGCTTCACCAGCTTGCCACACTTGCGTGGGTTTGCAGTGCTTGGGCCACCCAAGTCTGATATATCTATCCGGCCCCCCTCCTGGGTGGAACCCATGTGATATGGTTTCACAACCCCAATACCCACAGTAATATTCTCCTGGGTAATTACAGTAACTCTTCCCTGGATTAGAGGCTGGGCAAAAATAAAAGCCCACTTTGTTAAGGCATGGCCATCCGGGAGCCCCAGGTAGGAGAGAACACAGATCGATTGAGAACGAGGGCATGCCCGGTGTTATTATGCTTTTTAAAATTTTCTGATCCTCCCACCTGATCAGGCTCCAATTAAAGGGCTGATGATGTGGGTTAGCTCTTGCATTTTTTACCCATATTAACAAAAATAGCAATAAAAGTCTTAGATAGGTAGCTTCCTCATTGTTTTTGGTCCTTGTGCAGATTCCAATTTTTCCCTCAATTTCATTCCCAGTCCCTGGGCATTTCCTGCTCCATAATTCCCTGGTCCCACCTATTCCCGGGGCTCGTCCTCCACTGTCTTTTTGCCCTCTGCCTCGCCCGTCGACTCGGTTGCTTCGAGCCACGGGGTGTCCCATCTTCTCGGCAGCAGGGATGGTCTTCAGGAGGGGATAGTCGCCCCTTCTTTACTGATCTTTGGATATAGGTGTTCCAGTTATGGTCTTTAATGTCAGGAGAGTCACACCTCAGGCTCTTGGCCTGTTGGCGACACACTCCTTTTAGGATCTTTGCCACAAAGGGAGCTGGTTTGTTTAAGTGGTAGCAATATAGAGCAGGGTTAATTCCTTCTATAAAAATATCCCACCACTCTTTTGATTCTAATTCCAAAGTCCCGTATTCCACCCTTATTCTTAAGGCCAATTCAGTTAATTCCCTCTGGATCTCCCAACAGAGGTGACAGACACCTCTAGGGGGGATCCCTTTAACACAATGAGTCCACCACCTTTCTTTACACACTAAGCATTGATAACATACAAAAGGATAACAATTATTCTGATTAATACAGTGCAAGTTAGTGCATCTAATGCGTACGTCTTCTGCATATAAGTTTCCCCTGGGATCAGTCTCTGCTTCCGGCAAAATTTCCACTCTGAATGTCGTTTTATTCATTTAAATTAGCCCTTCGACTCAGCTTAAGCTTCGGTTCTCCCGGGGCACTGACTATTTTCCACTCAGGCTTTTGGACTGGTCCTTTAATTCGGCTGGCATGTGTCCATCCTCGCTCAGCGGTTCTCACGGCGGTGTGGGTTGTGAGGAGAACCAAATATGGACCGTCCCAATGAGGTTGCAGTGTATTCTCCTTCCAGGTCCGGATTAAAACCCAGTCTCCTGGTTGCACCTGGTGTAAATTAATGTTTAAGGGAGGCCGTTGTACGGTTTGTCCTTTTTCCCATAGCTTATTCCTGAATGCCATTAATTCTGTTATATATAGTTTCAATTCTCTATCTATAACTCCGGGGTGGTCTCGAGGTATGCCCGTGTCATATGGCATACCATAAAGCATCTCAAAAGGGGAGATTCCTAAATCCGCCCGGGGCAGTGTCCTTAGATTTAGTAGGGCTAACGGTAGGCATTTAACCCAATTCAATTTTGTTTCTAACATCAGTTTTGTCAATTGTCTTTTTAGCTCCCCATTCATCCTTTCTACTAACCCCGAGCTTTGGGGATGCCAAGGAGTGTGTTCTTCCCACCTTATTCCTAGGGCTTCTGATAGGGATTTTATGACTCTAGAGGTGAAGTGAGGCCCCTGATCCGAATCTATGCTCTCAGTCACTCCATACCTGGGTATGATATGTTCCATCAAAACTCTAGCGACTGTTTGGGCGGTTGCTCTTGCGGTTGGGAACGCTTCCACAAAATGTGTTAGGTGATCTACCAAAACTAAAACATACTTATATCTTCCTACCTTTGGAAGCTCAGTAAAATCAATTTGTATTTTAGAAAATGGTCTAATTGCTCCTGGACGTCCCCCTCTTGGTAACTTTCTCTGCACAGACCGGTTGACCCGCAAACAAATTTCACAATTACGAGTTATTGATTTTGCTAGATCATGCACCCCTATACTCATATACTTAAGAGCAAATTGATCTACCAAAGCCTGACTTCCCCAGTGAGTCCTCTGATGTATTCTAAACAATAATTGAAATGCCATTGCCTTCGGTAACACTTCCCTTCCATCGGGTAATTTCCACTTCCCTTGGGCATCCTGTAAAATTCCCATTTCCTTTAGCTTCTGAGTTTCTTGCGGAGTAAAACAAATGGGGGATTTAGAAGGGTCTTCTGGTGACCCTATTTGTTTTATAGTTTTAATTTGGAGTGCTGCCCTTTTGGCTTCTATATCTGCCAGATTGTTTCCTCTAATTCTTAATTCTGTACCCGATTGGTGTCCTCTAATATGCACTACTGCAATCCTTGTCGGGCCTCTAAGAGCCTGTAATACTTCCTTAATTAGCTGCTGATGTATTAAATCCTTCCCTTGTGAGTTAATTAAGCCTCGCTCCTCCCAAATTTTTCCAAATGTGTGTATTACCCCATAGGCATACTTTGAGTCGGTATAAATTGTTCCTGACTTCCCTTCTAGTCTTTTTAGGGCTTGTAGGATTGCATACAGTTCACATGCCTGTGCAGACCAAGTTGGGTTTAAAGGTCCAGATTCTAATACTTCCAGTGTTTTCCCAGAAACTACTGCATATCCTGATTTACGTTTCCCTTCTACTACTCGAGAGGACCCATCTACAAACATCACCTCCCCGTCTGTTAGTTCCTCCTCTTCTAAATCAGGTCTAATCTTCGTTTGTTCTTCTATAGTTTGTAAACAGTCATGTGCTAGATGTTCTGTCTGAGTGGGTTCCCCAAACAAAAATTGGGCGGGATTCTGTAGTGAAGTCGTCTCTAGTGTCAGATTGGGAGCTTCCAAGAGAATTCCTTCATATTTTAAAAGTCTAGCATCAGAGATCCACTTCTCAGCTTTTTGGTTCAGAACATTTCGCACATTGTGGGGAGATAATATTTTAAGCGTGCTGTTAAAAGTAATTTTCCTAGCTTCTTCTACCATCAAAGCACATCCCACAATTGCTTGTAAACAGGTAGGCCAACCCCTGCTTACAGGGTCTAATAGTTTTGACAAATACCCTATGGGTTTCTTTTTCCCAGCCCATTCTTGGGTCAATACCCCATACACTGTTCCATTATCAATGTTCACAAATAAATAAAAGGGTCTTTTTAAGTCTGGGAGACTTAATACTGGAGCAGTTGCTAAATCCTTTCGTATTACCTGTAACTGTTCCTCATCTTTGGGTTCCCAAATTACACGATTGGATGCTGTGAGTTTGGCATATAAAAATTTTACCTTACTACTGTAATTTTCTATCCACAATCTGCAATACCCTAATAATCCTAATAGTTGTCTAACTTGCTTCTTGCTTCCTGGGGTTGGTAATGACAAAATCCCTTGGACCCTTTCGGGGTCTATCATCTTTTCTCCTTTTTCAATGTAGTGTCCTAAATATTTTACTTTTTCCTCAGTAAACTGTAATTTGGATTTGGAAACCTTTAAGCCCTTAAGTCCTAAGAAGTTTAACAGTTTTATGCTCTCTTTTCTAACTTGCTCCTCCGTTTGCCCTGCGATTAAAAGATCATCAACATATTGAATTAAAGTTAATCCTGGAGCAGGGACGAAGTCCTGGAGGATTTGTTCCAATGCTTGACCAAATAAATTAGGGCTTTCTGTGAATCCCTGAGGGAGTACTGTCCACCTGAGTTGTTGTTTGCGTCCAGTATCCGGGTCTTCCCATTCAAATGCAAAATAATCCCGACAACTTTCATCTAAAGGGCAAGCCCAAAAGGCGTCTTTTAAATCTATTACACTGTACCACATATTTTCGGGTCCTAATTTGCTTAAGAGTGTGTACGGGTTGGCTACCACGGGGAATCTGGATACCGTACGCTTATTGATTTCCCTCAGGTCATGCACTAACCTATATGTTCCATTAGGTTTCTTTACAGGTAAAATTGGGGTATTAAAGGGAGACATACAAGATTCTAGTAATCCCTGGGATACTAGTCTCTCTACTTCTGGCTTAAGCCCTCTTCTTCCTTCTAAAGACATGGGGTATTGCCTAAGTCGAATGGGTTTGTCTGGGTCTTTGAGTGTTACGGTAAATGGCGGAATATCTAATCTTCCTACTGTTTCCGGGGTGTACCATACTTCAGGGTTAACCTCTTGTTCATCCTCTAGTGTAAGTTTAAATATTTTAATTCCTAGTTCTCCTTGCCTAACTTCTAGTCCTATTCCTAATTCTACCATCAAGTCCCTTCCTAGTAGGTTGAAGTCAGCCTCCGGAACCAGCAAAAAGTTACCCATTCCCATCTTGGATTCTGTTTCTATTAACACTTGTTGTATGACTCCTACTTTAAAAGGTTCCCCTTTAGCTCCTATTACTTGGGCAGTCTCCCTGGATAGTTTACATCCAGGGGGTACTTGTTGCAAAGTAGATCTCTCTGCCCCAGAGTCTACCAGAAATTCCACTTCATGTGCTTGGGGACCTAATTTCAGTTTTATCAAGGGCTCCTTGTTCGTACGGGTCCCCAACAGATAGAGCCCCTGACTCCCCTAATCTTCTTTAAACACTGCTTCATCTTTTATTCTCTGCCTGCAATCCCTTTTTAAATGCCCAGGCTTCCCGCAGTAGTAGCAGCTAGGTGTCTCCCTCGGACCTCCTTGTTTCTTTCTGGGTGGTGTTTTTGGAGGGGGTCTGCTGGGTTTTCTTCCTTCCTGCACCGCTGCCACCATAATTCTTGCCTGCTTACGATAACTCTCCTCCTCTCTCCGTACATACACTTTCTGTGCTTCCCTCAATAACTCATCCAATCCTCTGTCCTGCCAATTGTCTAACTTCTCTAGTTTCTTTCTAATGTCTTCCCATGACTTGGCTACAAACTGTGTTTTTAACAAAGCCTGACCAACGGGGGAATCAGGATCCACCCCAGAATATAGTTGTAAATTCTTTCTCAGTCTTTCTAGCCATTCAGTTGGAGTTTCCTCTTTCTTCTGTCTCTCATTGAAGGCTTTGTTAATATTCTGTCCCCGTGGAACTGCCTCTCTTATTCCCTGTATAATGATTGTTCTCAGGTCCTGCATGTGGCCTCGATGTTCTCCATTTTGATGGTTCCAATTAGGGTTTTGTAGTGGCCATTTCAGATCTGCCTGTGGGCCCTGGACATGCTGGGCATCCCATATACGCATTCCTGCCCGCCTAATCATATTCTTCTCTTCTGAGGTGAATAGAATGCCAAGGATAGACTGCAACTCTTCCCAGGTATAAATATTTGGTCCCAAAAATTGATCTACTCTTTCGGCAACTCCTAGGGGGTCTTCTAATAAATTACCCATATCCTTTTTAAAATCCCTCACATCCCCTGAGTTAAGGGGGACTGATATAAATCCTATTCCAGGTTGTGGTCCTCCCATGGGCATTTCCCTTAGAGGGTAAAGGTTTTGTTGTCTTGCCCGCTGCCTAGTGACTGGCCCTCTAGGTACGTCCTCCGATATTTCGCCCACACGGTTTTGTTCAGGTTCCTCTAATGGAGGGGCTTGTGGAGGTATATAGGGAGGTGGTATCAGGGGTACCTCCTCCTCCTTCTTGTCCCTTCTCCTGTTCTGTTGACTGTCATTCCCCTCTTTCAATGCAAACACTGCGACCCCCGGGGTTTCTAACCAGATCGCAGCATAATCACTCTCTTCCGGGTTAAAGGGTGTTTTGGAATTCACCCACAAATTTAGCTTTTGCCTTACCCAATCCTCTGATGACCCAAACAGGGGCCAAAAAACATTTTTAGATATTTCCTTCCCACCCCATACCTCAACGCAATAATGTATCATTTTTACCTTATCTTTGTCTCCAGTCCCAGGATAGTGCTTCCATTCAGCTAGCATAAATCCCAGAGGACTATTCTTAGGTACATGGGGGGTTTTTATGGGTGAAGGGGGCTTGCTTTTCCCCTGTCCCATCTTCTGGAGCACCTTCTTTCGTACGTGTGTGCGTACACTCGCTTCCCCTTTTTCGTGGCCCAGTCCCTCGCGGGAGATGGGAACCGCACTACTCAAGGGTCCTCATTCACTTGGAGAATCTGGCTGCCAGTTCTCCTCTCAGACACACTCACACTCACCGTGCTCCAGGATTCCCGACCCAACCCGAACGGATCTCCCTGCGCAAAGGGCAGTTACTTACGCGTCCCAGCGTCTTCGTCCGGACCTCAAGTGCACTGAGCTTATAGGGTTCTTCCTTGCCTTATCGTTACAATTTAGGTTCGTCGGTGAGAGTAGGGTCTCGACTTCGGGGCTTGGGGCCACCTATAAGGGTGGGGCGCCTCCCCTGGCTCCTCAATCGGACTGTATTCTCATCCGAGTCACGGCACCAAATTGTTATGGAGGAATTTGGGCAACAAATAGGTCAGACACTGTTGCTCAAGTCAATCAGCAATTTTATTGATTACAGCAAGCGTAGCGATGAGGCAATGCAGCGCTGGGCGACGGGGGGGTGGTTTTCACCGTCCCGCCAACTGCCGCGCTTTTCTGCTTCAGACCCTTCTTCTTATACGGTTCTGTTTCCGGGATCAAGGGTAGTACTCTGCGCATATCCTGTCTTGTTGCTGGGGCTTCTTTTGCTTCTGCTACGTCGGCGGCTTCAGGGTTCTGGAAAATATTGCTTAACATATCTTTACATAGCATACATCCTGTTTCCGCATCCTACATTATAAACAAAATATGTTTATAACAATACATATCTTTACATAGCATACATCCTGTTTCCGCATCCTACATTATGGACAAAACATGTTTATAACAGTTAGGACAATACGAGACAATAAAAACAAAGTTACAGACGTCTGGATGCCTCTCCCAAGCCACAAGCTCTGGAGAAGGACCCCTGCTAACAAAGGACTATCTCTTAAAAGCAATTGCCTGTTGAATATTCATCTATTTTATACATGATGCATAAACTTTATTTAAACAAAGAACTGTCTCTGGTTAGTATCACTTTTTTTTTTTTTTTTTTTTTTTTTTCTTTAATCTCTGTGGCATTCTCAAGGCTGAGAGAGGCAGGAGGAGTTGGTTTCTTCTGATAAGGAAGTAGGAAATTCTTTTTCTCTGAAAGATTTACATTTTCCTGTGGTTGGCATACAAAAACTACACTTTAACTACAAAACTTCATTTACTATACTATCAAAATATTAATACAACACCAACAATTAACACAACACAACACATATAGTAAATATCTTGCGTAGAGCCATATAATATGCACTTTTCACAATCCTCCCTCTTTCTTTTTATAATTAATTTGGCTCAAGCAATATTCATTGTTTTCTAGCCTTCATTATTCGCTCGTTTTTTTTCACAAATCAATCTCTCTTCTTTGAAGGGGTCTTCTATATTATTTTGTTTCTTTAACACCATAATCCTTTGTGGTGTTGTTGTTGTAGGCAACTTTTGGTCCATGTTCACTAATTGCATGCTTTGTACCACACTGGTGATGAGCCAAATGAAACAGGGAATCAAACAAGGCAGAAATATTAAACCAGCTGTAGCGCATAAAAGGAAGAAGCCTAACTTTTTCCACCATTCTGCTCCCAACACATTATCCCACCAGCTAGTGTTTAGCATTGATTCCCACTTTTGAACTGGTACGTGGGTGATTTTTCTGATATCATTGACTATGTCCAGGACGGCATCTCCATTGTCATCTATTTTAAAACAACAATCTGATGTATTGAATTTTCCACAAACACCCCCTTCTTCAGCTAATAGATAGTCTAAAGCTAACCTATTCTGATACACAGCCGCTCTTGTTTGGGTTTGTTGCCTTGATATTAATTCCATTGCCTGACCAGTTTTGTTCGTTATTATCTCTACAGCGGCCTGAAGTCTTATAATACGATTTAGCATATAAATTGGGGTTCGATATCCCCAACTCCCATCTTGTGCCCAGGTGGCTGGCCCATATGTTTCTAGTATGCGTTCAGGGGGCCATTCCTCATCTCCCCATTTTTGGAATCCTCCAATCAATTCTCTTTTGTTTCTCTTTAGATCCTCATAAACTGGTATCCCTAATTGATCCCCATCAGGTCCTGGTAAAAGAAAAAAATCCTGGCTGTATAATTCCTAGAGTGCAGCTCCCTTTCCACTGGGAGGGGAGTTTTGGGTATGCTGTTTTCCACATATCCAAAATAAGCCGTCTGGAGCTTTCCAATAGTTAAATTTTTGTTGATCTATATTCTCCCAAAATTTGGAAACTTCTGGGATGCCATAGTAAGGATTTTTACTTGTATCATTACATTGAAAAAGGTTTGTTTTGTTGTCATACTTACAATTCACTTTTTTTGCTTTTTCTTGGGTCCAATACACGGTTGGTGCTTCTGGGACCCACCATACAGAAGTTCCATTACTAACCTTATATCTTTTACAGGGTGTTTTTCCTACTTCATAGAGGAAGCTTTTCCCAGTGCGCCAGAGACATTCTTCCCCTATCACTGCTGAGCTTAAAATCCACCCTTCTGGTCTGTTTTCTCCACTTGTACTTGCTTGGTTCCATTTTAGAAGCTTAATTGGGCCTAAGCTGCTGCCTTTCCATGGCCATTCTTCTGACATCAAAGCCCCTCCACAGACCCAACAATTGGTTATGTTAAGTTCCTTACTTATTCTTTCTCCTAATTCTACAAACTGATTTTTACCCATCCTTGAGATATCTATTTCTTTCTCTAATTGCTGTTCAAGTTTGGTATACAAATCATTGATGGAAATTGGCACAGGCTTAGGTGGCTTTACTGACTTAGCTTTTTTGCTTATCAACTGCTCTTTTACTAAATCTGGTGCTTTTTTTCCAGTAATGTAGGTAAAACAAATTCATCTCTCCTCTTTTGGGCACTGACTTCCCATCCTGCTTCCACTTGTTCCTAAGTTCTCTGCAATCCAGTACTTCTTCCCTTTATGTATGCAATTCCCTAATTTGGATGGGTTGTAACAGTTGCTGTTGACATGAGTGTGAGAGATGAAAAAAGAACCTCGGTGTCTTTCCATGTACAGCTTTTGGTAACATCTGTAACATGGCCTTGTCGATATCCCAAAAGGGAGAAGACAAAACTTGAGTGACAGAAAAAGGAGTAACAGAGGTCCAGTATGGCTTATACTCCCACCTCCCATGCCTATGGGGTTGCAACCCACAGCAGGTATATTTGATCTTCTTGGTGGCGAATACAGAGGCCAATCTGGTCTTGCCCTCTATTTCCTTGTCACTTCCTCTTAGCTAATTTCCAGACAAATCGTTTTTGACACTTTTTAACTGTCGTTTCCCACTGTTCTTCAGGTATCTCCCATTCAACAGGCACTAATAATTCCCATCCACAAAACAAAGTTATTATTTCAGTTTCTTGGAATTCTGTTTGGATAGGAGATCGATTTGGTCCTTGACACTTCCTGCAACGAGAACGTCGCTTGTGTGAACTACAATACCAATTCTTCCCACAATTTAAACATTTACATTTAACCCAGCTAGCATGTCTGGTATTTGGGTGGATCAAACAGGGTATTTGGTCTGGCACTGATGGAAGTTGCAACTCCTCTTCCTCCTTGTATAAATCACAGGCTAAGGCGTGAATACAAGAGTTCTCTGTCCGAAACAGTCCTGATCCTCCTGTTTGGAGTGGAAGTATTCCTCCCCAAGGAGGGTATCTGAGGCGTCTCAAAATTGTCCAGACGGTACTTGAAACCACTGATATAAGCTTGGCCTTTTCTCCCAATTAGGTGTGATCCTGGGTATGTTTCTTGGACCATTTGGGTCTTCCCAGTTCATTACCACCCAGTCCCCGTTTAAGAGTCAGTTTTGTATCACCCGGTTCAGATGTAATCGTCCACTCCTTAGGTTCATCCACAGGTCCTTTGATTCTGCTGGCGTGGATCCACCCTCGTTCCTTGGTCCGGATCGCAGCCTCGGTTGTCAGCAATACCTGAAAAGGACCTTCCCATTGAGGAGTTAAAGATTGTTCTTTCCAGGTTTTTACTAGCACCCATTCCCCTGGATGAACATTATGGATTTTAAAGTCTAAAGGTGTGGTTTGAGGGATTATTCCTTTCAACTGTAAGTTTTCAAGAGTTTTTGCGATGGTGTTAACGTATCTTTTAACGCTTATTTCCCCTACCTCATAGGTAGCATTTTCATGTTGGGTGGTTAAAAAGGGTAACCCAAACATCATTTCATAGGGTGACAATCCCAGGTCTGACCAAGGTTGTGTTCGGATCCTCAATAAGGCCACAGGTAACACTTTTGACGTAAAATGCGTTCCTCTGTCTGAGTCTATTCTATTAACCATTCCGTATCTGGGAATGATTTGTTCTAAAAGGGTCTTACTTACCATGTTGGCTGAGGCCTTGGTAGTGGGAACTGCTTCTACCCAATGGGTTAAATGATCTGTTATTACTAATAAATACTTCCATCTTTGTACTTGAGGAAGTTCAGTAAAATCTACTTGGATAATTTGAAATGGTCGAAGAGCTAACTCACAACCTCTTAATGTTGTTTTTCTCATTACCTTCTTGTTCATCCTTTGGCAAGTTATACATTTTTCAGTTACTTGCTTTGCTACTCCATAAATCCCAATGCATCCATAGTTCCTTAAAAAATGATCACACAAGGCCTGAGTACCCCAATGGGTTTTCTGATGCATATCTTCTAATATTTTTCTAGCCAGTATTTTATTAAGTAATTGTCTTCTGTCAGGAAGTTTCCATTTCCCTGATTCAGCCTGTTCTCCTCCTATCTTGTTTAATTCTTTTTTTCTCTGCTTCACTAAACTTTGGGATTTCCAATTTTTCCTCATTTGAAGTTAATATTAACATGACTCTTTCAGCTCCATTTTCTGCTGCATCCTTAGCTTCCTGATCTGCTAAATTATTTCCTCTTATTTCTGGGGTTACTCCTTTTTGGTGTCCCTTAATGTGTACTATAGCTATTTCTTCAGGCAGTTTTAATGCCTCTAAAATCTCTAAAATGAGTCCTTCATGTACTAATCCTTTTCCTCTTGAGTTAAGTAGTCCTCTTGCTTCCCAAATTTTTCCAAAAGTATGTACTACTCCAAAAGCATACCTCGAATCAGTATATATAGTTCCTTTCTTGTGTGCTAAATATTCCAGTGCCTTTTTTAGAGCATATAATTCACAAGTTTGAGCTGACCAGTTTGAGGGTAATTTTCCTTTTTCAATAGTTTGCATGTTTTTTCCATCAACTACTGCATAACCTGACATCCTTTTTCCTTGTAGACATCTGGAGGAACCATCTACATAGATTATTTCCCCTTCTGAAAGGGCTTGTTCTTCAAGATCTCCTCAAACTTTCATTTGGTATTGGATAATTTCTAAACAGTTATGTATTAGGTTATCTGCTGGTTCTCCATATAGGAACTGAGCTGGATTTAAACTCCTGTTTACCTCTAATGTCAGGTCATCACTATCTATCAAGATTGCTTCATATTTTAACATTCTAGAGTCTGTCAACCATTTTTCAGCTTTCTGATTTAACACATTTCGAACCGCATGAGATGTGCACACAATTAGTTTACCTCTAAAAGTAAGTTTACGACTTTCTTCTACTAGGATTGCAGTAGCGGCTGTAGCTTGAATACATACTGGCCAGCCGTGGCTCACTGGGTCCAACATCTTTGATAAATAAGCTACTTGTCTCTTTATTCCTCCCCACACTTGGACCAGAACTCCATGAGCTACCCCCTGTTCTACATTCACATACATATGAAAGGGTTTTTCTAGTGAAGGTAAGCTTAAAGCTGGTATTGAGGCTAATTTTAACTCCAATTTTTCTAATTTATCATCATCATCCTTGGTCCATTTTATATTATCTCCCTCTGTCGATTTTTCATACAAAAATTTTACTGCCTGTGTGTACCCCTCAATCCATAATCTACAATATCCCAACAATCCGAGTAGTTTTCTGATTTCCCTCTTTGAAGAGGGAGGTGGAAGGGATAGAATTCCTGCAATTCTCTCTGGACTAAGCCTTCGACTACCCTTACTTATCAAGTGTCCAAGATATTTTACTTCTAGTTCTACAAATTGCAGTTTCTCTTTTGATACCCTTAATCCTTTTTCTCCCAGAAAATTTAAAAGTGTTATTGTAGCTTCTCTAACTTCAACTTCATCTTCCCCAGATAGTAGAAGATCATCCACATATTGGATAATTTGTATTCTAGGAGGAGTGGAGAAGGCTTGCAGTATTTTTTCTAAAGCTTGCCCAAATAAGTTTGGAGATTCCGTGAACCCCTGCGGTAATTTTGTCCATCTTAATTGCTGCTTTCTTCCAGTTTTTGGATCCTCCCATTCAAAGGCAAAGATATCTCGGCTCTCCTCGGCTAGTGGACAGGCCCAAAAAGCATCTTTAAGATCCACTACACTAAACCACTGATGCTGGGGTGGAACTTTACTTAGAAGTGTATAGGGATTGGGCACCACTGGGTAACGAGACCGAGTTCTTTTGTTAACCTCCCTTAAATCATGTACTAGTCTATAACTCCCATCAGGCTTTTTTACTGGGAGAATAGGGGTATTATGGGGAGACATGCAAGGTTCTAGTGTCCCGTCCTTTATTAGTCCTTCTATTACTGGCTTCAAACCCTCCCGTCCCTCTAATGATATGGGGTATTGACGTACACATATGGGACAATATTCTCTCTCTATTGTAACACTTATAGGGTCAATATTTAATCCTCCCCTATTTCCTTCCCCAGCCCAAACTTTCTTGTTAATTTTTTTTTTCTCCTCTTGGCCTAATTTTAAAACTTTAGCTGTCATTTTCTCATCTTCTGGTATAACCCCTATTCCTAATTTCACTTGTGAGTCTCTTCCTAGTAGGTTGCTACCTGTCTTTGGGACCACTCTGCCAACAACATTCTCCTTGATTCTGCAGTGTCACAAGGATCCATGATCCATGAGGTTCTGTAGTGTCACCGTGGTCTCTTTGGTTCCACAAGGCCTTGCTGTGCCACCATGGCCCCTTGGATTAATGAGGTTCTGTGCTGTCAACAGGAATCTCCTTGGTTCCGCAGTGTCATAATGTACCCTTAGTTCCATGAAGTGCCTGGCCTCCCACAGCCTCTCAGAGACCCTTTTCCCCCTCAAGGTCCCTGACAGCTCCTCATGACCCCTCACAGCCCCTCACAGCCCCAGGCACGGGGCTCCTCCCAAAGGAGAAGGGGTCGGGCCCTGCTTGTTCTCCTTTGATTTCGGTCTCTTCACAGCCATGAGTAAAGAAAGGCTGAAATGGAGCCTTTCCCCAGCGTTTCCCTCGGGGTTCATTGCGGCTAAAGCTGTGTGCTGGCGCTGGCCCCAGCGCCAACATCCCTGCAGCCGCCCAGGCCTTTGCTGTCCCCCCGTGTCCATTCCCTGTCCCCGAGTCCCGCCCGGCTCTGGCAGCAGCAGGAGCCGCAGCGCAGCGGGCGCCGGCCCGGCCCAGCCGGGGCTCCCGGGCAGGAGCAGCAGCAGCGCCGGCCCCTTCCCACCTGCTCCTGCCTCGGCTTCCCAGGGGATTTTCCAGCTGAATTCTGGAGTAGAGCAACAGTCACCCACAAACAGCCCTGATTCCTCCGGGCCCAGCTGTGCTGCCCTGAGTCAGCCCTCAGAGAAAGGAAGGATCGGGTTCCAGTGCTGTTTTCAGCACTGTTTTACTCACCCTGAGGTGACAGCAGGAGGCTGCTGCCGCCTTTGCCTTGGGAATTGTAGATCATGGCTGCTCTTGCCCCTCTTTTGGTTGCAATTGAATTTTATCTTTTAAACGGCATTTGCCTCTTTTGGTTGGTGCTACTGACACTGCTTTCCTGATGGGGAACTCAGATACTTTTTTTCAGGCATCATGATTAACAGTTCTCGAAATACTCACCATTCCCTGAGCACTAAGTCAAGGAGAATTAAAGCCACACAGGCCACATTTGCGGCACCCAAACACAGCCCTGTTGCTGGTGCTGCTGAAATAGAATTGATAGAGGCCATCACAGAAATTGCCTCTGGAGTGTCACAAAAAATGTAAAAATCCACCAGAAGAAAGAAAAAACAGAACTTCTCAACTCAATTCATTGTGCAAGGAATGACAAGATTTGTCTTTACAAACAAGTTCTGGGTCTGCTGGTAGATAAAACTAGCACTGAGAGATAAGAGAAACAATGGGAAGGATTCTACTGATTGATGAATGGAAAAGAAGAAATTTGCCTTTACAGACAAATTGTAGGTTTGTTTGTAAATGAAACTGAATATTGAATGATGAAAATATCAATGGGGAAAACCCATAAATCCCATAAGAATTAAAAACTAAGGGGGTTATACATTAAAAGGGGAATCTTACATCTTAGGAATTTTGGGAAGTCTGTACCTCTCAAGTACCTCAGCCAATGGGGAAAGAGAGAGGGAAATGTGGCCGGGAAATCAGGATAAAAAGGAGGCTGCGTCCTCTGAAAATTTGAGAGACCCCAGGGAAAATGCCCCCTGGCCTCTTGCTTTATTCGAATAAAATAAAAGGGCTCCTCTGCCTCCTCTTTGGACATAAAACTCTGGTGTTCCTGTATTAAGTTTCCTAACAATTGTTTCTTCCGAGCAGCAGCACGAAGTGGAGATGCCCAGAGGTATTTCCAGCTGCTGCTGATCCCAGTTGGAGCCCAGCCTGCTGCCCAGTCCCAGCAGAACCTGAGCCCAGCCCGGGCAGCTCCCGCAGTGTCGGGAGCTCAGCGCACGCGGGGCCAGGCCCAGAGCCCCGGGCACGGCCGCCGATTACGGGGCAGCGGCACAGGCGGAATGTCCTGCGGCCCAAACCTCCTGCTCCTGACACACAGCGCCCATCGTTCTCCCCCTTCTCCTCCTCCTCTCCCAGCACAGCACAAATTCCAGCTCGGAGGAGGCTTCCCAAGACAGGGCTCAGGCTCCTGTTTCAGCCTGAGTGTCCCTGCAGAGGACCAGGGCATCTTTCAGGCAGTTCCACAAGCTCAGGATTCTCATTTCATGGGAAATCTGAGAGGCAGATCCCTTGTTAGGAATGACAAAATCAGAGGGAATGGATTGGAAATGATTTGGATAAAATGACCCTTCTTTACAGATCAAGTCCACCAAGTCATTCCCTGCATTTCGCCTTTTCAGATTCTTTCCTCATCTGCTCTGAGAGCTTGTTCTCCTGCTTCCAATGAACTGATTGTACTCTTGATTTCTATCAGTGCATGACATGTAGAATCATCAAAACTGAACACAGAAACAAATTCCCTCTGTCAGCCCATTTTCATGTTCTGGATCACTTTCAAAATGTCCATGTTGTTGTTGAAATGATTATCACACAACTCTCCACTTCTGGCTGCAGGCTCTGGAGATTCCTTCTCTGCATTCAAACAGGCTTGTATTCCCTAACAATTCATGGAATCACAGAATCACTGTGTTGGAAGAGACCTTCAAGATTATCGAGTCCAATCCTTGCCCTAACACCTCAACTAAATCATGGCACTGAGTGCCACATCCAGTCTTTTTTTAAACACATCCGGGGATGGTGATGCCACCACCTCCCCAGGCAGACCATTCCAGAACTTTATCACCCTTTCCGAAAAAAGTTTTTTCCTAAAATCCAACCTTTATTTCCCTTGACGCAGCTTCAGACTGTGTCCTCTCATTTTGTCAGTTGCTGCCTGGAGAAAGAGACCAACGCCCAGCTGACTACAACCACCCTTCAGGAAGTTGTAGAGAGTGATAAGGTCACCTCTGAGTCTCCTTTTCTCCAGGATAACCAACAACAGCTCCCTCAGTTGTTCCTCACAGGACTTGTGTTCCAAATCTTTCACCAGCCTTCTTGCCCTCCTCTGGATGCACTCAAGTGTCTCAACGTCCTTCCTAAACTGAGGGGCCCAGAACTGGACACAGCACTCCAGGTGTGGCCTCACCAGTGCCGAGTACAGGGGAAGAATGACCTCCCTGCTCCTGCTGGCCACACCATTCCTGATCCAGGCCAGGTGCCATTGGCCTTCTTGGCCACCTGGGCACACTGCTGGCTCATGTCCATCCTGCTGTCCATCAGTGGAACAGGTCCCTTTCTCCCTGGGCACTTTCCAGCCACGCTGTCCCCAGCCTATAGCATTGCAGGGGGTTGTTGTGGCCAAAATGCAGGACGCTGCACTTGGACTTCTTAAACTTCATCCTACTGGACTCTGCCCACCCATCCAACTGTTCCAGGTTTCTCTGCAGAGCCATTCTCCCTTCCAATAGACAGACACATGCCCTCAGCTTAGTGCCATCTGCAAATTTGCTAATAAAAGACTCATTACCCTCATCCATGTCATCAATAAAAATATTGAACAGATCTGGCCCCAGCACAGACCCCTGAGGAACACCACTGGTGACTGGCTGCCAGCTGCATGCAGCACCGTTCCCCAGCACTCTCTGGGCCTGGCCATGCAGACAGTTCTTAACCCAGCAAAGAGTGCTCCTGTCCAAGCCGTGGGCTGCCAGGTTTTCCAGGAGTGTGCTGTGGGAGACAGTGTCAAAGGCCTTGCTGAAGTCCAAATACACAACATCCACAGCATTCCCACATCCACCAGGTGGGTCACCTGGTCATGAAAGGAGAGCAGGCTGGTCAAACATGACCCACCCCTCCTAAACCCATGCTGCCTGGGTCTGATACCCTGGCCATCCTGCAGGTGCTGTGTGATGACACTCAACATAAACTGCTCCATGACCTTAGTGGGTACTGCGGTCAGGCTGACTGGCCTCTAATTACCAGGATCCTCCTTCCCACCCTTCTTGTGAATGGTGTCACATTGGCCAGCTTCCTGTCACCCGGAACCTCAGCAGTGAGCCAGGACTGTTGGTAAATGATGGAGAGCAGCTTTGCAGGCTCATCTGCCAGCTCCCTCATCACCTTGGGATGGATCCCATCTGGGCCCATAGATTTATGAACATCCAAGCATCTTAGCAGTTCTCTGACTGCCTCCTCCTGGATAACAGGGGGACCATTCTGCTCCCTGACACCATCTACCAGCCCAGGAGGGCAGTTGTCCTGAGGACAAGCTGTCTTCCCACTAAAGACTGAGGCAAAGAAGGCATCAAGCACTTCTGCCTTCTCCTCATCTGCACTTACTGAGTTCCCTCACACATCCAGCAGAGAACAAAGGTTGGTCTTACCCTTCCTTTTGCCTCTAATATATTGGTAAAAATATTTTTTAATATCTTTTACAAAAGTTGCCAAATTAAGTTTGAACTGAGCTTTGGCCACCCTACTGTTTTTCCTACATGCCCTAGCAACTCTCTTAAATACCTCCTGAGAGACCTGACCCTCCTTCCAAAGATGATACAACCTCTTTTTATTCCTAAGATCTTTCAAAACCCTGTTGCCCATCCAGGATGGACGTTTGCCTCGTCAGCTCATCTTTCAGCACACAGTCTGTTCCTCTGCCCTCAAGATCTCTGCTTTGAAGCACACCCACCCTTCCTGGACTTCATTGTTTTGAAAGGCTGCTTCCCAAGGAACTCTCTGAATAAGTCTCCTAAAGACGCCAAAGTCTGCCCTCCTGAAGCCCAGTGTAAAAGTCTTATTAATGTTCCTCCTGATTTCACAAAATATGGAGAACTCTCTCATTTCTTGATCACTCTGTCCCAAGCATCCTCCAACCACCACATCTCCCACCAGCCCATCTCTATTTGCGAACAACAGGTCTAACATAGTCCATCCCCTGGTGGGCACACACCAGCTGTGTGAACAAGTTGTTCTCCATACACTCCAAAACCTTCCTGCACTGCTTCTTTTCTGCTGTATTTAGATCCCAGCAGATGTCTGGCAGGTTAAAGTCACCTACAAGAACAGGGGCTGGTGATCCTGAAACATTCTCCAGCTGCTTATAGAATAAGTTGTCCACCTCTTCTTCCTGCTTGGGTGTACGATAACAGACTCCCAGCAGGTATCACCAGTACTCTGTCCTGTTTTCTTAGGGGAGAACAGTAACAATGAAAACCTTACCAATGGCACAACTCCACAGCCCACAAGGAAAAGAAAGAACAAGTTGTCAGGTTTATTAAATATTTGTCCTGCTTTGCTGCAAGACTCCTGCTGCATGCACTCAGTGGAAAGCCAAGGGAAGCTGCTGTTGGTGGCACATCCCGTGACAGAAGCTGCACCTCATTCTCCAGGAAAGTTTCTTGGAAAGAGCAGACAGGAGAAAGATTCTGGGAAAATGGAAACAGCTTCTAAGAAATGAAATGAAAATGGAAAGAAACAATCCAGGATGTGTTTCCCCAATTTTTTTCCATGCTCTTCTTTTCCATCTTGCACTACTTCTCCATCCCCTTAATTCCAAATGGATCTCACCTTGAAGATCCATGACTTGACAAGTTTTAGACACTGTAAAATGCCATGAGCTACATCCAGTTTGCCTTCCCCTGTTTTTCTTGGAAAGCCATGCTGGAGACACAGGTGCAGTGCTTGGGTCAGGTACAAATTCTGCATTCAGGGAATGTGCTCTGACAGTGTCTGACCCTCAGCAGGGACAATGCACAGCAGCAGCCAAGGGGATTCCTGTGCCACCGTGCAGGAGTCAAGACTCTGGGTCTTGGCTCAACACTGCAAAGTTCCTGTGTCTGGACAGGCTCAGGGGCTGCCCCCGGGGAGCGCGGGGCTCAGTGCGGGGCTGAGTGGGCAACGGACAAATGGACACTGGGGAAAACGGCCCCGGGGCTTCAGTAGCAGCAGCAGCAGCAGCAGCAGAAGCAGCGGTGGCATAAGCCAAAAAGGAGATTTTGTCTACCCCGTCCTGCTTCTTCCCTCCCTCTCCCTCAGTCCCGCAAACTCTCCCGCAGCCCCGCACCCTCTCCGGGTCTCCCTTTGCCGGTGTCCCCCTCCTCTCCCAGTCTCCCTCTCCCCTGCCGGGCCGGGCCATGCCCCCAGCCCGCCCCCGGCCCCGGATGGGGCTGCCCCGTCCCCGCCCCCGGGCGTCCCGCCGCGGTCTCCCCTCGGCCCGGCTCTGGCCGTACTGGCGGTGGCGATGCTGGGCGGGCATCAGTGCCTGGAGCCAAGGAGGCATCGCTGCCCTTTGGCTGCACCTGAGCCATGCTCGGCCCCGGCCCCGGCCCCGGCCCCGGCCCCGGCCCCGGCCCCGGCCCCGGCCCCGGCCCCGGCCCCGGCTCCTCCCGGTCCCCGCAGAGGACACACGCGGCGCAGCCGCTCCCACCGCCTCCGCTGCGGCTTCCCCGGCCCGAGCTCCGCCGCTCGGCAGCGCGGCCGCCGGCCCCGAGCCGCCGCTGTCCCGTCCCAGGGAGCGAACGCCTGGGGATGCCCGGCCCGGGGCGGTTGAGGGGCGCTCGGGGGCCGTTCCTGGCCCCGGGCCGAGCGCTGACAGCCGCGTCTCGCCGGCAGGGAAGGCGCAGCACGGCCTCAAGGAGCAGTACCGAGTGGGGTCGCTCCTGGGGCGCGGCGGCTTCGGCAGCGTCTTCGCGGCGACGCGGCTCTCGGACGGCGCCCCGGTGAGCGGCGGGGCCGGCGGCGGGCGCAGGAGATGGAGGATGGGGCTGGGCAGGGCGGGTGCTGAGCTCATCCCGCTGCTCCCCTTGGTTTGCAGGTGGCCATCAAAAGGGTGCCACGGAACCGCGTCCGGCACTGGGACCAGCTGGTGAGTGAGCGGGGCCAGCGGGAGAAGCCGGGGCGTGCTGGGCGGGGATGAGCCGAGCCCCGGCAGGGTGGAAGCCCCAAGGATGCCTGGAGGGAGAGCGGGCGTGGGGCCAGCGCAGGGTGCAGAGCATCCCGGGCTGGGTGAGGGCTTCCCCAGCCCTGGCACGGCATCAGCCCCACTGACGGCATCGTGCTCCTCCCGCAGCCCAACGGCACCAGCGCACCACTGGAGATCGTGCTGCTGCACAAGGTCTCCACTGGCTTCCCTGGTGTCGCCCAGCTGCTGGAGTGGCTTGAGCTCCCCAAGGACATCATCATGGTGCTGGAGCGCCCGGAACGATGTCAGGACCTCTGGCATTTCATTCGGGCACGGGGGTTCCTGTCCGAGGAGGTGGCGCGGGAGCTGTTCCGCCAGGTGCTGGAGGCCGTGCAGCACTGCACCAGCTGCGGGGTCCTGCACAGGGACATCAAACCGGAGAACATCCTGGTTGACCTGGCCACTGGGCAGGCCAAATTGATCGACTTCGGCTGTGGCACCTACCTGCAAGACACGGCCTACACTCACTTTGCAGGTGAGCACATGCAGGGGTGTGCTCCCAGTTCTGGACATCTCCTGGCCCAACATCTCATGACCCAACTCGGGTGTGGCAGCGGGGATTCTCCCTTTTGCTGCCAGTCATGGCACTGAGTCTTCAGCCAAGTTGCTTTTGAGCAGGGGCAGGTGGGGGTCAGCTTTCAGCTGTGCTGGCAGCCTTTTCCAGCCACTCTGGCCAGGACTGGGCTGGGACTGGGGCAGCCAGCCTGACAGAAACACCTGTGTGTGGGGGTGGCGGAGAGGGGTGGAACCAGAACCTGTGCAGCAGCCAGTTTGGTGTGCTGGAGAGAAAGGGCTTGGACTGCTCCACTCGCCTGGTTTGCCTTGGCTTCAGAATGCTTTTGGGGCAATGCAGGCAGGGAGGATGAAGGCATGGTTTTTCCCCAGCACTGAAGGGGATGTTCCTTGTCATGGTTGGGCATTGCCAGAACTTACACTGCCCTCTTCCAACACCAGTGGCTTCTTTTCCAACCCCAAGGTTGTCCACAAGTCCCAGGTGCTGGCGAGAGGGCAGCAGGTCACACCACGTGCCACTGGGGCAGCCTCTGCATGCCCAGGGATGCTGGGGCCAGGCTCTGGGAGCAGCAGCATCCCCCTGATGAGCTCCATCTGTATTCCATAGGAACACCATCCTACAGTCCCCCAGAATGGACCCACTTTGGCTGGTACTATGGCAAGCCAGCTACCATCTGGTCCCTGGGCATCCTGCTGCACCAGATGGTCTGCGGGGAGCACCCTTTCAGGAGGGGCCAGAACATCAGCTGGGACCATCAGCTCTCGCTGCCAGAACGGCTCTCTCAAGGTGGATCCTCATCTCTGGGCACGGGGGCAATACCAGTGCTGGGAGACAGCAGCGGGCTGATGAGCATCCTGCTCTGGCAGCTGCTGAGGAGGTGGCACATGTCCTGCTCTCCTGCTCTCCTCCAAAACAGGGAATTGATGGGAAAGTTTAGCTCTTAGCTCTGAGCACATCCAGCATGGCCTGGGCATGGGAATAGTGGGGCAAAGCAGACAGGAGCCTTCTCCAACTGACCGGCGGTTTCTGGTTTCTCTCCCCAGAGTGCCAAGATCTGATCAGGAGGTGTTTAACCATGCTAGACGTGGACAGGCCTTCATTAGAAGACATCTTCTGTGATCCTTGGATGCAGGATATTCATCTGCCATAGAAGAAGGGAGAGAGCCACAGGCACCCTTTGATGCAGGGCCCTGGTAAGTTACAGCTGCACACATGCCTTGGCAATCAGAAGCAAAGAAACCCAGACTTTTTTCTGCTGCCTGTGTCACTGCACAGGGGTCCTCAGATGGGAACACACAGCCCTTATGCTGGAGCTGAGCGTGTCTGCCCAGCACTGGTGGCTGCCATCCCAGCTGGTTTGGCTTGTCCTGGTTCACTGACAGCTGGGGCCCTGGGCAGAACACTGACAGCCTGGTCTCACCCCCAGGGAAGGAGAAGGAGCCCCTGGAGGAGCTGTACCAGGTGGGGCTGCTGCTGCTGGAGACAGCGAGGATGACATCAAGGATGACAACCTCTTCCTCGACCTGGCCAGCACAAAGCTGGAGATGAGGGACTCTGATTCTGGAAACTTCTTCAAAGCCAGGCTCCACCGTGAATTTGCAGATGAGTCCACATGCAGGGGGATGCTCCCAGATTTGGGCATTGCACAGCCTGGCCAGGAACCAAAGGTTCCCCCTTTGCTGGGGCTGATGCAACTGATTTTTCAGTGGGCCGCCAAGCTGATTTTTGTCAGGGCTGGGGCCGTGGGCTGGGGTGGTTACGAAATGGGAGTTGGCTCCTGGCCCTGCCAACAGCCCCCACCACCCACTGTGCCCTGGGCTGGGGCTGGGGCAGCCAGCCTGACACAAACAAACCCCCATGGCAGGAGCAGAGGTGGGACTCCAGCACCTGTGCCCCTGTGCTTTGCTTTGCAGTCAAGGAAGGGCTTGGGCTGCTCCACTCCCCTTGTTTGCTTTGGGATCACCATCACTTTTGGAGGGCAGTGCAGGGGGGAAGGAGAAAGCATGGGCTTCCCTCACCCGTGGGTGGGTTTTTCCCTAGCATGCAGGGGTTGGGCCTTCCTCAAGCTGTGACTGACATAAGATCTTTTATTTTTTCCCTTGTTTTTTCTTTTTGCCTGTAATCTATTTTCCTTAATTTGTTGTTTGTTTTTCTAAAGGAAGCCTTCCAGGCAGTGTCCAGTGTGGATGGGGAAGTGCTTGGGACCAGCTGTGGCGTGGATGGGCCCAGCCCTTGGAGAAGGCTGAGGACATCCTTTGGGAGCAGCTTTTCTTCCAGCGGTGGATGGCGTGAGGTGGGTCCCCATCTTCTTGGCATAGGTGGGATAAGAGCTTTTGGGAGATGGCAGCGAGCACAGGAGCATCCTGCTCTGGGCAGCTGCTGAGGAGGTGGATGTGCCATGGCTGGCTGCAGGCTGGGCACATGTCCTGCCCTCCTGCTCTGCTGCCAAAGGCAGCAATGATGGGCAGCTTTGGGCACCGCTCTGAGCACGGCCAGCATGGCCTGGGCACCATGGGCGGCTGGGACAAGGGCACAGGAGCCTTCAGCTGATGGGCAGTTTCTGCTTTCTCTCCTTGCAGCCGGGCTCTGCGGATGCTGAGGCTGCTCTGGGCTCTGCCAGGGCTCTGCTGGAGCTCAGCACCGGGCCGGAATCAGCCAAAGAAGAAACGGTGTGACCTGCAGCAGAGACTTGCTTGAGCATTTTGGCAGTGCTGCTCAAGTTTGGAGAATGTACATCTCCAAGGGAAAACATGACATCCTCCCTAAATTAAACCTTTTCAATACCTTGTGAAACGAAATCAATCTAGGGTGACCCTAAATGACATTTTTCAGCATGCTCAAGCTGTAGCTCAGCCCTTCACTGAACAGTTCTCTCCCCCAGCTGCCTTTTACTTCACAACTGCTCCCTCCTTCCCTCCAGTGAGTTCCCAGCCCATCACAGTCTCTGTCACACTGTTGCCTTCCTTGATATCCCTCACCATGAGGGAGGCCGAGTCCCAGGCTTAGGGACTCATCCTGTCCCTGGCAGAAGAACAGCAATGTCTCAGAGGTACAGTGGCATTTTAGTGTCATTCAGAGCTGCTCTCCAGCCCTCAGCTCTCCTCACTGCTGAGTTCCCACTCCATTTTCCTCATCCTTCCAGCAGGATGAGCTCTGTGAATCCCCCTGAGCCTCCCCTCTCTTCCCAGCTCACCCACCCAGCTCAGTTCAACTAAAGCTGAAGCTTCTTTGTCTCCTCTGGCACACACCAGTGCAGTCCCCTCTGCGCAGAGCCCCAGCCCCAGAGCACAGCACACAGCAGTGCAGTCCAGGCTGGACCAGCTGCCCTGTGCCCCTGGCTTGGCTGTTTGTGGCACCTAAATGCTCCCTGTTTCCAGCTCTCCCTGCAGGATGGCCCCAGGGCAGAGCCCAGCCGGGCTCCCACTGCATCCCCTGGAGCTTGGGGCAGACAGTGGTGCCAGAGCTGAGCTTCATGGGGAGCACCCAGAGCTGTGGCTTGCAGTCAGTGTTTGCAAGGGTTGTGCTCTCATGTCCTGCAGCTTGTGGGGAAAGGGTCTGTGTGTGCCAGGGGCTCTTGCATGTCTCTGTATCCATGGATAGAAGGGTCTGTGTGTGCCAGGGGCTCTTGCATGTCTCTGTATCCATGGATAGAAGGGTCTGTGTGTGCCAGGGGCTCTTGCATGTCTCTGTATCCATGGATAGAAGGGTCTGTGTGTGCCAGGGGCTCTTGCATGTCTCTGTATCCATGGATAGAAGGGTCTGTGTGTGCCAGGGGCTCTTGCATGTCTCTCTATCCATGGACAGAAGGGTTTGTCTGTGCCAGGGTTTCCATAATGTCTTTGTCCTCATGGGTATGGAATGAATACTGAGAGTGAAAGTGTCAGTCACGTTGCTTGCACACTCCTTCCTTTCTGTACAAGACACATCAGTGCACACCCCCACGTATAGACATATTAAAAGGATAAGAATGGATAGAGATTTCCCACAGAGCTCTAACTTTGGCATAACTCACTTGTAAGCTGGTGGCCAGGGGATTTTTTTTCCCAGCTCTGTGTGAATAGGTGTCCAAGAGATGAAGGGAGCAGCATTCAGAAGCAGTTTCAGGATTTCTAGGCAGGAAATGGAGCTGACAACCGCCCGTGTAACTCGCCATATTCATCAGGATGAGCTGCTGGTTCTTTAGGAATATGGCACAATGGAGACACAAGCCTTGGGAAAATCCCAGCTCTCAGTGGATTTATGCTATGGGGGGTGCAGCAGAAACACTTTGTGTCTGCTCTGGGGGACACAAGGTCCAAGGAGCTGCAGTGGCAGAAGGTGACCTGGGCTGGTGGCAGGTTAAGTCCTGTTTCATAATGTTCAGAGTGGCACAGGACAAAGCCCCAATCCCCCCACCCCCCGATGATGAAATCTTTGTGTTGCTGCACATCCTCAAGGAAAAGCTGCTGTCACACAATCCATTGGGATTTTGAAATTTCATTTGCAGTATTTACATCCAAGTTTCAAACTGTAATATTTTTACAGTCAAGACACTCTCATGCACAGTCCATCTTTCAGTTGCCTATTGCTTCAACCACAATTTAAAATAACTCAATATTGGAAAAAAAATCCCCAAAATCTCTAAAAGAAGGCAGATGATGGATCCTTGACACCAGGACAGTTACAAAGAAAGTAACTGAGTTCTCATTTCAAAATATCAGTTTCCTTTTTCTTAATCCAAAGTTACAGAAGAAATTTAACAACACATTTTGTGGCAGTTTTTTGGCTTTCATTTTTTTTTTTTTTTTTTTAACAGAAAACACATCCTAAAAGAGGCATGTCCTCTGCTCCTGGTTCCTGCTGGTGTAGAGCAGCTGCCATCCCACTGACTGAGCTGCTCACACAGAGCTTGGCAGCTCCTGGCCCTGCAGGGCTGAGGCTTTTCCCCACTGCTGGGCACAGACTGATGGAGCAGCACTGCTGAACACGGGGACACACAGAGGGAGCAGAAGCAGCTGCCTGTGTCCACCTGAAGCTCCAAGGCCCAAACTGTGAGCAGACAGGGCTGGAAGAGACTGGCAGGCTCCCTGTTTGCTGTGCTGCCCCACTTGTGCCCGGCCCAGCTCTGCGGGAGGCAGAGGGAGAACAAGGGGCAGCTCCCTGCCAGCCCCAGCCCAGGGACCCCTCCAGCCCCGGGGCTTGGGGCACTGTCAGCACCCGCTGCTCCAGCCACCGCTTCTGCTGGCCCTGACAGCAACAACCAAATTGTGGCTGATCCCCAGGGAGCAGCAGCAGTGCCTGGATCTGATCCCTCACTCTGGGGCAGGGCAACACAAATGACCCCCACAGCAGCAGCAGCAGCACATGGAGCTGACTTTCAGCACAGCCCCTGCCACTCTTCCCTCCCGTGTGCAGTCCTTGGCTGTGACAGCTTCCCCCAGCTGATGTGTGGATCTGGGTGATGGGAAAGTCTGAGGGGACCTGGTGCTGTCTCTTTCTTAATCACTGCAGGCAATCTTTGGTAGTGATGATTGGGTGCATTGCTGAGCTTCTCCTTTGGTGATTCTTTGCGCTTTTGCATTATAATAAATCACAGAATTCCTGAAGTTTGTGTCTGTGTCTTTGGTGCTGACCCTGCTCACCAGCAGAACAGACACTGCGGCCCCACAGAACCAAAGGTGCCGTGTGACACTGCGGGGCCTGGTGTGACCAAGGGTCACTTGTGTCACTCTGTCACCAAGGACACCTCTCTGCCATTTCAGGACCTCTTAGAACCGAGGGGCCATTGTGGCACTGCAGGACCTCATGAAACCAAGTGGACCATAGTGACGCTTTGTGGTCTCATGGAACCAGGATGAAATTGTTACATTGTGTGGCCCCAAGGAATCAAGCAGCCATTTTGACTCTTCATGGCCTCCTGGAACCATGGAGACCATTCTGACCCTGCAGGGACCTGTATAACCAAAGGTCCATTGTTTTCCTCTCGCTGGCACTGCAGAGTCCAGACTCTCCCTGCCCCTGTCCCAGCCCCACAGAGCAGCAGAGTCAGGTCTGGCCCTGCAGCAGGGACTGGAGGCCATGGGGCTCAGGGACAGGGACTCTCTCTGCCTCCTGGAGATTTTCCCCCTGCAGGTGTTTCCCTGTGCCTGATCTCTCCCTGCCAGCACTCACAGACCCCAAATCTCTGTGCACTCTCCCTGGCCCTACAGAACCCTGCCTGTTTGCAGGGCACTGGCTGGGGGCAGGTTCTGTTTGCAGCTTGGAGAAAGGACAGGTCAGACTCAGCCTGATGGGCCCTGATGCTGAGGCAACAAGATAATGCTTGAACTGTGCAAAAAGCTGTAGCTGTGCAGAAAGAAATAGTTACCTTGTAACAAGGAATGTGAATGAAGCTCCTTTTAGAAATCAGGAAATTTATCAGAACAAGCTGTATTGGTTTGGCACGGCCTGGTTTTTGGCGGCAGGGGCACCACCAAGATTGCTCCTGTGGGAAGCTGCTGGAAGCTTCCACCATGTCCGGCAGAGCCAGGGGGTGACGGCTCTGAAGGTGGATGTGCTGCTGCCAAAACTGGGCCGGTGAGAGAGGTTGGTAACGCCTCTGTGATGACGTATTTAAGAGGAAAATCAAAATAAAGTCTCAAGGTTTTTGCTTCTAGTCAGAGAAGAGCAGGAAGTGAGAACATGTGAGAGAAACAACATGGAGGTGCTCCAGGTGCCAGAGCCGAGATTCCTCTGCAGGCTGTTGTGGGAACACTGGTGAAGCAGCTGTAACTCTGCAACCCCTGAGGATCCACAGGGGATGCAGAGATCCACTCTCAGTCCCAGGGGATCCATGGGGATGCAGAGATCCACTCTCAGTCCCATGGGGATCCATGGGGATGCAGAGATCCACTCTCAGCCCATGGGGATCCATGGGGATGCAGAGATCCACTCTCAGCCCATGGGGATCCATGGGGATGCAGAGATCCACTCTCAGCCCATGGGGATCCATGGGGATGCAGAGATCCACCCACAGCCCCTAGGGGAGGTGCCCATCCCAGAGCGGGTGGATGCCTGGATGAGGCTGTGATCCAGTGGGAGACCCGGTGGAGAGAGGGGGCCCTGCTTCCAGGCTGGAGCAGCCTGTCCTTGGAGGACTGCACCCCGTGGGAGGAGAGACCCATGCTGCAGCAGTTTGGGAGGACTGTGTGCCCGTGGGAGGGACTCACGTTGCAGCAGGTGTGGTAGGGCTGCTGCTCGTGAGAGTGGACCCACGCTGGGGCAGTTCATGGAGAACTGTATCCAGTGGGAGGGACTCCATGGCCACATGGGGGAAGGGCTCCTCTCCCAGAGCACCAGAACGAAATCTCTAGATGAAAGGAGAAAACTCTCATGCCCTGTCTCCCTGTGCTGTCATGGGAAGGAGGGAGGGGCTTTGTGTAAAAAAGGTCTTTTAAGGGTTTATTTTACCTCTCACTATTCTCCTCTGATTCTGTTAGTATTAAAATTTACTTTGCAACTTAGGTTGAGACTTTTTTGCATTTGAAATATTTCTCCTGATTCTTATCTCACTCATGAAGTGTTTGTTAATATTTTTCTCCTTCTCTGCCCAGCTGTGGCAGGGGAGGATGAGTGAAGGACTCTCGTGCGTGCCTGACATTGGGCCAGTGTCAAACCATGACACAAGCTAACTGCAAGCAGCTGACCCCTGGCTATTTGAGCAGGCAATCTTATAGAGCTTGTGCAGGAAGCAGGGGTAATAAGTTCAAACTCCAGGAAGTTTTCTAAGCCTTCATCAAAACGACCACCAGGAGGCTGACAAGCGCCTTGTGCAGAGACCACGCATGTGCTACAAGGGCTTACATAATCATGTGATTAGAAAATATGTTACAGTATGAAGGTTTGGAAAGTATAATGAGAACATTAAAAAAAAAAAAAAAAAAAGGTATAAAAGATAGTACTGTGTGAAGAATAGACAAGTGAGTTTGTGGTGGAGCCATCCCACTCACTCCCAGCATTGACTAAATAAATACCGTTTTACAGACCTTGTACTATGAAGTACTGTTTTCTTGCCTAGTTCGCCTAGTTTTTCTGCCCATCTCATTGCCTGCAAATTTGGATGTACCAGCAGGAATTCCCAGTTGCTGGGAGAGGATCTTTATTCCTTGGCTATGAAAGCTTCCTTCTGCTGATGTGTGGAACCAAGGAGATCATTCTGACACCACAGGGACTCTTATAATCAAGGGTCCATTGTTTTCCTCTCCCTGTCCCAGCCCTGCAGAGCAGCCCAGACCTGTCTGTCCCTGCAGCAGGAACTGGAGGCACTGGAGGTCAGGAACAGCCACTCTGTGTCTGGAATGCTCAGGACATGCTCAGCTCAGGCAGCTCGTGCAGCCCCAGGGCCAGCCCCGCTGCCCAGCACAGCAGCACAGAGTTGGCCCCGGGGCTCCTCAGGCAGCTCCTGCTGCCCCAGGGACAGGGCAGCCTCTTGCCAGGGCTCCTCTGCACAGCCACGGGCTCCTGCTCTGCTCCTGGCTGTCACGATCCGCTCATACAAGCGGGGGTCGTGATGGTTCGTTTACTGATCTCAGAGTGCAAAACACAACACAGAGGGGATTTCAGCATTAAAACAAATGCACCTTTTATTGATTGACCATAGCAAATGCGATAGAGGGATTAAGAGTGAGAGAAAGAGATAGAGAAAGAGATAGAGGAAAGGGGGGATATAGCTACCAAACGTGGAGACGGAGTCCTCGTGGTCCGGTTGATGGGTCCGCCCGTCACGTCAGGGAGAGTCTCTCTCAAAATCTCTGGTTAACTCAGGGGTTTTTATTATAGTCCTCAATCACGGGGGGGGAACAGGTAAATCTACTGAAGCCACCAAGGGGGAACAGGTAGTCCATGTCCTTAGCAGTAAGCGAGAGCCATTGTCTTCTTGGTCCAACGATCACGCCTCCAGGCAAACATCTCGCTTCAGTTAAGTCAGTCCCCATCCCTGAATTAGGGTTGCAGGGGTCTCATGTCTCAGTCCTTGAGAGGGGCTTCATATAGGGGTCTCAATCTCAGTCCTTGGAAGGGGACTTTGATCTCTGTCTGTCACGGTGGTTGTGAAGCAGATGAAGGATTTTCCGTGGGGGACCACCAAAGTTACCCCAGAAAGTTCCCTTGGCCAAGAGGTGGGGAAATTCATAGGCTATTGTCATGAAGCAGGGACCGTGAAGCAGGTGTAATCTTCAGGTACAGAACTACCATTACACTGCTCAAAGCCCGTGTACCGTGGCATGGTGACACAGGAAAATGCACCCGCAGATGATTGGCAAGCATCCACCTCGAGCAGGCCAGAACTGCAGTGGGTCCTCGGGGTCCTTATGACGATCGTGAGGCAAATGAGGGGAACTTCAGACAGACTCTTACACTGGCACATGCCAGCTGCCCACAGAGCCTTTCCCAGGGGAACACGTCTGTGCTGGCCTGAGCAGCCATTGCTGCAGCCCCTGCCCTGCTGCCCACAGCCCCGAGCTGGGGCTGCTGCTCTGCAGAGCACGGGGGCTGTGCTGCCCGGGGCCCTGGGCTGCCTCTGCTGGGCTCTGCTGCTCAGGCTGGGAGACAGAGGCAGCTGATGCTGCTCCCTGCACTGACCCCCTCCCACACAGGCTCTGCTGGGGCCATGGAGGCTGCTCAGAGGTGCCTGCCTTGTTCCAGGGCTGCCCCATGGCCTTGGGGCTGCCCTGCATCCTCCTGGGGAAGTTCCCTGAGGGTCAGAGCAGTCCGTGCCCAGACTCCTTTCCCTGTGCCTGCTGTGTCCCCTGGGGCTGCAGAGCTCTCCTGGCTCACAGCACACATTCAGTCCTTGATCTCGGGCTGAGCCCACCCTGGCCAGGCCTGTGCCCAGGGAGCTCCACTCCCTGCTGATCCCTGGCACACACTGTCCCTGCAGGTGCCCTGTGTTCTCCTGGCAGCTCCCAAGGCCCTCCAGACAAACCTTCCTCTGCCATCAGCCCTGGCACAAGCTGCAGAGCCCAGCCAGGTTCAGCACAGACCATTCCCCATCTGATGGGCCCTGGCCGCCAACAAGCAGAACCTGACCCAGCCCTGAGTGCCCTGAAGGCCACACTGGGACCCTGATCTCATCCCACTGAGCCCTGGGAGAACAAGGAACACAAGGAGCCTCTTCAGAGTCTGTTCCTTGGGCCTGTTCCTGAGAGTGACTCTGCAGGGAGAGCAAAGCCTTCCTGCCCTGCCCTCAGGAGATCCCTTTGCTGCTGGAGCTGCTGTGCTGGAGCCCAGCTGTGTCCCAGCAGTGCCCATGGCCTGTCCCTGCCTGTGGGCACAGCAGGGACACGCAGCAGGACAGTGACCAAGCTGCCAGAGCACTCGGGCCTGACAGCCACAGCAGGGCTGGGAAGGAGAGGCTGGAGTTGGGAAGAGCAGATGTGGGAAGAGCCAGGGCCATTGTCCCTGGCTGTGCTGCTGTGCTGGGAGTCTCTTCCCTCCACCTCTGCTCACAGGCACTGCCCCTGCAGAGACAGAGAAGGGCTGAGGAAACATCTTGGACACACAGGGCAGAGCAGGACACTTCATTTTACATAAATGCACAGTGATGATGGCTCCTTACTGTCTCTGCTTATCACAAGCATGGTAGATACTGATGTAGCAATACTGTGACTAATGGCATCCCTTTATGGCAAACATTATCAAAAATTAAAAAAAAATATTAAAAAAGGAAAAGTGGAATACACCAAATAGAATTACATAGAAGAGACATGGCACAAAGCAGTCTGGGCCTGGAATGAGTTTCATTCTGAATGCTATGCAGAAACAAAGAGGCACTTGATTGTTGGTCATATTCCTCAGGCCATCCTCACACTCCTGGTTCCTCAGGCTGTAGATGAGGGGGTTCAGTGTTGGAGGCACCAGCGAGTACAGAAGTGACAGTGTCAGATCCAGGGATGGGCACCAGGGTGGCACAGGTGACCTTTAGGCTTTGCAGGGCCCAGGCACAAGGGCTGTGCCCGAGTCAGGGCTGAGCTCACACTCTGTGGGCTGGGGCAGAGCCCAGGCAGAAATCAGCCCCTGCCCCAGCAGCTCTGCAGTGGTGGCCACCAGGCCGGGTTGCCAAGGGAGGCTTCTGGCCATGGCCTGCAGGGAGCTGCTGCTGCCCAGGTGCCTTTGGTGTCCCAGGCTCTCCTGGCACAGCTCCCAGCACTCTGCACTTGTGCCCGAGGCCTTCACTGTGTTGGGGCTGGCCTGGGGCTTTTCCTGCAGCGGGACCTGGCCTGGCCATGGCACAGGAAAGGCAGTTCCTGCTGGAGCAGGAGGCTCTGCCTGGAATGGGCTCAGACAACTCCAACAAGGCTCTGTTTGCAAAGCCCCCAGTGGGGAATGAAGAAGGGGGGTTGTGCTGCTTTTGGGGTGAATAATGCTGAAAGCAGCCTGAATCCTCCATCCCCAAGTTCAACATCCTGAGAGGAAGCTGAAGCTGTGGCAGAGCTGGAAAAATGCCCAGAGAAAGGAACAACAAAGTGACACCACTGAGAGCTTCTGCAGAGCTGCTGAGGTGGCACAGCCTGGGCCCATCTGACTGACAGGGCAGCACTACAGACAAGAAAAGCCCTGTCCCAAATTTTAACTGCAGCATTTCCTGACATTTCCCTTCTTGGTGGGGTATGGAGATTCCTCCCTGGAGTGGAGACACCCCTCGAGGTCACTGCCTGAGGCTGAACTAAAGAGATTTGCCAATAGTCTGGGGGGATGACACCCATCTCTACTTAATAACTGGTTTTGCTTTAATAGAATTGCTTCAAAATTGCTTCCTAGAGCACTCTATTAAAATAGGTGTTACAGCTCCTACCCTATGGAGTGGGTAATTCTGATTAAGACCTTTCTGTCTAATCATGATCATAATCAGTCATATCTATATGTGCACAAATACTTCTGGTTTGCCATCCTGAATGCTGTTGGACAAAGTTGTACAAATTTCAATTCCACCTGTATAATCCTTTACACAGAAATCCTTGACAAAGTCTGGGGCTGGGATTGGATCCAGGCACTCCCAGGATCCTCTCACAGGAGGAGTTTACAAAGCCTGGGGGTCCTGGTTTGGGGGAGCCTGGGGGTATGATTGGGGTGTTGGGGGTCCTTTCTGTACCTCATGACCCAACAGGAGCTTCTTTAATAAACTTTGCCTGAAGCTGCCACTCTGCCCATGACAGGAACCCCTGTGAGTGTCTGTGACATCCCCAGCTCTTTGGCAGCCTGGAGACTCCTGGGATGTCCCCATGGAACCCTGTGAGTGTCTGTGACCTCGCAGTTCTTTAGGAGCACAGGGATGTCATCACTGGACTCCTGCCACTGCCTGGGACAAATTGGCTCCTTGGCAGTGTACAGACACCTCTGTTGTCACTGTGCAGCCCTGTGACTGTCACCTCATGACCCTTAGGAAGATTAAGGACCCCTGGGATGCCACCATGGAGCCCCTGTGAATGAGTGTGGCCAAACATCTTCAGGAGCCCAGAGACCCCTCAGATGCCACCATGGAGCCCCTGTGCCTGCACGTGAGCTTATAGTCCTTTAGCAGGTGGAAACCCCTGGAATGTAGTCAATTTAAATAGATTGCTTTGCTGAGCAATCTATTAGAATCTATTTAGAATAGATTCCTTTGCTCTGCTGAGGATGGATACTCAGCAGCTTGGAGGTTCCCTGATGAATTTTAGTTCTCCAGAGACTTGTTCAGTCTTCCGCTCTTCAGTTCAGGAATTCAGTGCCAAAGGCTCATTAATGTTTCAAAACACCTAAAAAAGACAAGCCTCTGGGAATAATTTAATTTCAACTCTTCAATTCTTATGTGGTTACTTAGACAGATTATAGAAGTGTGTTCAAAGAGAATACACTATGTCTTTGAAAAATGCAGGGAGATTTTTTTCTCCTGTTTAGTTTTGTTTTCCTGTTTATAGATTGGTATCACAAATCTCCAGTTGATATTGATTCTGAGCACGTCCTCTTGCAGTCTGAATAGATATGAAAAACAAAACCCTTCATGGCTGACAATCAATCAGACTTGGTCCCTAGCCCCATCCCACCATTTCCCTCATCCAGCCCCAGGGACTCAGAGCAGCCTTGTGCAAATCTGAGCTTCCTCCACTCCAGGCTGCAGCTGCAGCTTTCAGCTCCTTGGCACCAACTCCCACCTGCTTTCCTTGCAGAAGGAGCTGCCTGAGACACAGAGGGATGTTCATTTATTGTCAGCCAACAAAACCAAGGGAAGGCACAGCCCCATGAAAAACAGAAGTCCAGCCAGTGACACAAACAGAGGATTCCTTCTCCTGCCATCATACAATTCCAGGAAATTCCTGGTCTCTCCTGATGGGAAAACTTTGGCATTTCTTAAAAGTGCTCAAATGACCCAGCTAATGAAGACGTGCTTGTGCACCTCGCAAGCAGCAGGTCCTGTACAGCCCTGCAGGGCTCCTGTCCCATCTGCTGTGCTCCAGTGTAAAACAGGGAGCAGCACTGTCCCAGGATCGTTAGAGAGCTGAATTGGAAAGGACCTCAGCAAGTCAGCAGCCCAAGCTGTCAGAAACTGGGCCAGACCAAGTGGTTCAAGGCTTGATTTGGTCTGGATTGGAAAATCCCAAAGGACAGGGAGGGGGCAGCATCTCAGCACCTGGCTGAGCCCATGGGAACAAAGGTTTCCTCCTGTCCTGGCTGAAGCTCCCCTCTTTCACCCTATACTCATTGTCTTTTGTCTCCCACCAGGCCCCTGGTGAAGAGCCTGGCTCTGTGCTCTCCATCACCTCCTCGGTGGCACTGCCAGGCTGGCATGAGGAGCCCCTCAGCCTTCCCTGCTCTGGGCTGGACAAGCCCAGCTCCCTCAGCCTCTGCTCACAGCCAAAGGGCTCCAGCCCCACCTTGGAGCCCTTCCCTAACCCTGCTGCAGCTGCCAGACATCTTTCCTGCCCTGGGGAACCCAACTCAGGCCACAGTGATCTGGATCATGCACGTCCTTAATGTCCTGGTCACACAGCCCAGCCCCTTGTCCCCGTGTCAGGCTCTGGGGTTGATTTGTGGAACATCCTTGGTGGAGGCTGTGGCTCCAGGTGCACCAGGGGGATACCAGTGGACAGGGGACCCTGCTCGGCATGAACAGCATTGGACTTCATGGGGGAAACTGTAAGGGGGGTCTGGGATGGAATGATCAACACAGTGACCTCACACAGCCCTGCTGTGATGTCACACAGCCACCCAGTAACGTCACAGCCAGCTCTATGATGTCATACCTCTTCCCTGTGATGTCACAGATGGCTCTGTGATGTCACAGAGCTGACCTGTGATGTCGGAGCTGCTTGATGACCTCACATAGCCCACTCTGTGATGTCATAGCCCACTCTGTGACCTCATGTTACCTGATGATAAATGGTCTACACCTGGTGAGCTAACACAATGCTCATTCTCCAAAACCACTGGCCCATGGAAACCACACAATGCCTATTGTGTAAGAAGGGGAACTGGAAATTCACCAGCCTCAGTGTCCTGCCAGCTCAGCCAGGCCGACTGGAACATTGGGGTCTGTGAGCACCAGGGACCACCAGAGAGACCCTCAGGACAGAAGAGTGCTTGCAAAAGGGGAGGGAAATATGTAAATGATTTTCTGGGAAATGATTATCATAGGTATGATTAGTCCAGGACCATCAATGGATATGAATGCAAAATACAGAATATAAACAGAACCTTTCCTGTACTCAGCATGCACGGCTTTGGGAGGAGCTGTTCCCCCGTGCACCCAGCCAAATAAAGAACGCTGCTTCTAAATGCTACATTGGTGTTAAGGAGTTTTGTATTTTACCAAATTTTTGGTAACATTCCCACTGCCAAGGAAAGCTCTGTCTGCTGCTGTCCACAAACAGGAAAGGGCTGGTGGGAGATGTGATGGACTGAGGCTGCCTGGGGTATTGTGACCATGAAATAATCAACTTTCCATAAATCTGGGAAAGAAGGAAAGGCATCAACAAAACATCTACACTGAAATTATGGACTGCAGACTTTGGCCTCTATAGGATGCAGATTTGGGGAGTACTGAATCAGGTACTGATTTTTTTAAGGGAAAAAGCCCTTAAAAACAGGAGAGTCCAGGAAGAATGGACACACTTCAGAAAAGGAATCTTAAGGGGAGAGGAGCATCCTGTCCTGGTGTGCCAAAAGATGAGCCAGTGAGGAAAATGACTTGCCTGGCTGCCCATGAAACTTTTGTGGGAACTCAGGAAAAAAAAAAAAAAAAAAAAGGTGCAACACCTAGGATAGAAGGTCAGGCAATTCAGGAAATGTTTAAGGATGTTGATAGGTCATGGGGAAAGAAAATTAGAGAGGTGAAAGATAGTTAAAATTTAACCTGGCCAGTTTTCTGAAAAATTAAAATGCTTCCACAAATAAATTTATAGCAAAATGTGGGATAAGGAAAACATTTAGTCTTTATTCGATGCTGTGAGGAATATAGTAATAGAGATAAGGAAAAGGCTGAGCTGCTTAACACCTTGTTTGCCTCATTTTTCAACAATCAGACAGGTTGTGCTCATGACACGTGTTCTCCTGAGCTGGTAGATGGGCACAGGGAGCAGAACAGCCCCCCTGTCATCCAGGAGGAAGCAGCTGGTGACCTGCTGAGCCACTCAGATGCTCACAGGTGTCTCTGGGACCAGATGGGATCCATCCTAGGGGGATGAGGCAGCTGGTGGATGAGCTCACCAAGCTGCTCTCCATCATTTCTCATCAGTCCTGGCCCTGCAGGGAGGTCCCAGAGGGCTGGAGGTGCCAGTGTGAGCCCATCCCCAAGAAGGGCTGGAAGGAGGATCTGGGGAACTCCAGGCCTGTCAGCCTGACCTCGGTGCCCAGCAAGGTTCTGGAACAGATCACCTTGAGAGCCATCACACAGCACCCACAGGATGGCCGAGGGATCAGACCCAGCAGCGTGGATTTCAGTATCTGCATTGATGATCTGGATGAGGGGACTGAGTCCACCATCAGCAAATTTGCAGATGACACCAAGCTGGGTGTGAGTGTGGATCTGCTGAAGGGTAGGAGGGCTCTGCAGAGGGACCTGGACAGGCTGGATCCAGGACCCAAATCCAACAGTGTGAGGTTTAAAAAGACCAAGGACCAGGACCTGCACTTTGGCCACAACAACCCCTGCAGTGCTACAGGCTGGGGACAGAGTGGCTGGAGAGCATCCAGGCAGAAAGGGACCTGGGGCACTGATGGACAGCAGGCTGGACATGAGCCAGCAGTGTGCCCAGGTGGCCAAGAAGGCCAATGGCACCTGGCCTGGATCAGGAATGGTGTGGCCAGCAGGAGCAGGGCAGTGATTCTTCCCCTGTGCTCAGCACCGGTGAGGCAGCACCTTGAGTACTGCATGCAGTTCTGGACCCCCAGTTTAGGAAGGACATGGAGGGTTTGGAGCGTGTCCAGAGAAGGGCAACAAGGCTGGTGAGGGTCTGGAACACAGGTCCTGAGAGGAGCAGCTGAGGGAGCTGGGGTTGTTTCTCCTGGAGAAGAGAAGGCTCAGGGGACACAAGGTGGTGTCAGGGCACAGGTTTGACTTGATGATCTCCAAGATATTCCCCAACCTTGCTGATTCTGTGATTCTCTGAAACCACCCTTGGAGCAGTTGCAGGATGAGCCCTGGGCCGCTTCTTCAGAAGGTCCAGCAGCCCAGGTCCCTCAGCTTCTCCTCACAGCCCCAAAGCCCATCCTGTCAGTCCTGCAGAGCCTCTGCAGCCCCTCCTCATTGCCCAGAACAGGGAGCCCCACAGCCAGACACAGCAGCCCAGATGTGCCCCCCTGGCCTGTGGTGCCTCTGGCAAGGGAACAGCACCAGGCACTGCAGGAGCCTGCAGACAATTCCTGCAGCACTTGGAGGATGATCCTGCTCCCCAAGGCATGTTCCCATGGTGTGATGCTGTTTGCCCCCAGCCTGCCCACGGCCACCCTGGGGCTGCTCACGGGGCTTTTCTCTGCTGAGCATTGGCCTGGGCGTGTTCTGGAGAGAGCCTGGGCAAGGAGCCTGGAGCCCCCAGGCCCTGGCCTGAGGCGTCAGCGCTGCCCCAGCAGTGCCCATGGCCTGTCCCTGCTGCAGCCCCGGCACTGCCACCCCCAGCACTGTGCCCGGCCCCGAGAGCACTCAGGCCCTACAGCAACACCAGGGCCAGGAGGGCAGCGGGGCAGGGCCACGGGAGCAGCACTGGCAACACCAAGTGCTGCTGCTGCTGGGCACAGCTGCTGTGCCAGCACTGATCTGCCCCAGCTCTGCACACAGACATTGCTGCTGCAGCTCCAGAGAGGGGAACAAAAGGGGCATCTATTGAGAAATCTCTCCTGGGAGATCCTTTAGTTCATTAATAGCTACTGAGAACACAGCTTCTCAGTGACACAGTGTGTGGCCATAGCAAATATGGAGAGAAACAAAATCGCAAAGGGAAAAAACAGTGTCCTTGCTTTGTGAACATCATTGAAAAGTAAAATAGAGAAAAAACTCCTGACCACCAAACTAACAAGCTCCATCAAAGATGACTTTTATTACAAGTTATGTGCAGAAATTGGCCAGCAGTTTAATGTTTCTGAAAATGTCCAGTGATCAGTCTCCACACTGCAGCCTTGAGCTCCTGGTTCCTCAGGCTATAGATGAGGGGGTTCAGGGCTGGAGGCACCACCGAGTACAGAACTGACATGGCCAGATCCAGGGATGGGGAGGAGATGGAGGGGGGCTTCAGGTAGGCAAAAAAGCCAGTGCTGAGGAACAGGGAGAGCACAGCCAGGTGAGGGAGGCAGGTGGAAAAGGCTTTGTGCCGTCCCTGCTCAGAGGGGATCCTCAGCACGGCCCTGAAGATCTGCACATAGGATAAAACAATGAACAAAAAACAGCCAAAAGCTAAAATGGTACCAACCACAAGAATCCCAAGCTCCCTGAGTTTGGAGTGTGAGCAGGAGAGCTTGAGGATGTGTGGGATTTCACAGAAGAACTGACCCAGGGCATTGCCCTTACACAGGGGCAGGGAAAATGTATTGGCTGTGTGCAGCAGAGCATAGAGAAAGCTACTGGCCCAGGCAGCTGCTGCCATGTGGGCACAAGCTCTGCTGCCCAGGAGGGTCCCGTAGTGCAGGGGTTTGCAGATGGACACGTAGCGGTCGTAGCACATGATGGTCAGAAGGGGAACCTCTGCTGAAATGAAAAATACAAACAGAAATACCTGTGCAGCACATGCTGAGTAGGAGATGTTCCTGGTGTCCCAGAGGGAATTGTGCATGGCTTTGGGGACAGTGGTGAGGATGGAGCCCAGGTCGGTGAGGGCCAGGTTGAGCAGGAAGAAGAACATGGGCGTGTGCAGGAGGTGGCTGCAGGCTACGGCGCTGATGATGAGGCCGTTGGCCAGGAGGGCAGCCAGGGAGATGCCCAGGAAGAGGCAGAAGTGCAGGAGCTGCAGCTGCCGCGTGTCTGCCAATGGCAGCAGGAGGAAGTGGCTGATGGAGCTGCTGTTGGACATTTGCTTTCTCCAGACACTGGAATCTTTTGCAGGAGAAAAAACCATGACAGCTGAGGAGAGATTTCTCTTAGAAGAGTCAAAGCCCTCTCTCACAGACCATTCCCTGCCACTAAGCACTGCCCCCCCTTGTCTGTGTCTAGGAGAACTTCCTTCATCATGGTTGCTGTAGCCCTGATTGCTGCTGGCCAATGTTCAGTGAGGAGTCAGACCTGGTCCTGCAGGACACCTGGGATTCAGCCCTGACCCCCAGTCAGTGCAGGGGAACAGTGAGGGCAGGGGCCAGTCCTGGTGGTTGAACTTGGACAAAGAATCTCCTCCTAAAGCACAGGAGCTGCCAGGGTGAAGGGATGGGGATTGCAGAAGGCAGAACAAGAGATTCTGCTGCACCTGGGGAGAACAGAGAGTCCAGTGAGGCAGGAGGATTTTCTGAGCCTTAGTGCAGACTGAGGGGAGCTGCTCTGTCCCTCTCTCCTGTTCCCAGCTGCCCTGGATTTGCACCTTTCTGACCTCCACTCCTTTGTTATCCTGAAAAGCCAGGAGACACTGCTGAGAGCAGAGGGATCCCTGGCACACAAAGTGGCTCCTGCCTTTCCCAAAGTCAGGGAGAGTCAGCTCATTCCCAGCCTGCCCTGCCCAGAGCTCCCCAGGGCAGAGGGAGCTGGGACACCCCATTGCTGTGCTCAGCCTGCACAGGAGGAGCCCAAGGGCTGGGCCTGAGCCTGCAGCTGGAACTGCCATTCCCAGAGAGCCCGTCAGCAATGCCAGGAGCACCTGGGCAAGGCAAGGAGAGAGAGAGCCAGGCCCTGAGGAAAAGCCTTTCCCTGCCCAGCCCTGCACAGCCCCTGCCAGGCAGCAGCAGTGCAGGACAGTGGCCCTCAGGCCCTGGTCAGCAGGGAATGGGCACATGGCAGGAGAGATGCCCTTCATCTCTGGGGCTGCTCTGCTGGCCCAGGAGGGGACTGAGGGCCCCGAGCCCCCGGGCTGAGGGCTGTGCTGGCTGCGAGGGGACACAAGAGCTGTGCTGCTCAGGGCAGTGTGTGCCCTGCAGGGCAGGGCCGGCAGGTGCCACATCTCCCCTGCAGCAGGGCTTCCCTCAGCACTGCCTCCCTCCCTCCCTGCCCACGCCTCTGCTGCTGCAGCTGTCCCAGCCCGAGCTGTTCCTGTGGCCCCGGGCTCCTTCCCTGCCAGTGCTGCCAGAGCCCAGCCCAGCCCCTGGGCCAGCTCTGCCCTGCAGCTGCTCGGGGCTGCAGGGATTAAAGAACAGCTCCCCCAGGCCTGGGCACCATGGAAAGGGGATGCTGGATGGATCTGGAGGCTGGGGAGCTGGAGGCACTTGCTGAGGGTCCCAGGAAAATTGTGTCATGTTTTAAGAGCCTCATTCCCTGTTCTGCCCTGGACAGATGAGTTTCCATTGCCACCAAGCTTAGCCAGGGAAGAGCGGGAGCACAGATTCAGGAACACAGAGACTCAAGCGAGAAACTTCTTCCTTGAATGAGCTCATGAAAAGTCCCCTAAGAAATGACCTGGGCATGAGCTGGAGCTCTGAGCAGCCCTGGCCCACACAGCACCCTCTCCACAGCAGCAGCTCCTGCCCTGGCAGGAGTCACTCCTGGCACCCACAGCTCCCCTCCACCATCCATGGGGAGCTCCCAGGCAGGCTGAGAGCTGCCCCTGGCAGGTGGCAGATCCCCTGGCCTGGCCAAGAGCCCTCAGGGCTGCAGGAGCTGCTCTGCACGACAGCCCTGGGCACCCCTGGCTGCAGCCCCAGCTTCAGCCCCTGCAGCCGTCCCTGGCAGCAGGAGCCGTCCTGCCCTGTCCCTCTGACGGTGCCCAGGGCAGCCCTGCTCTGGAGCACATCCTCCCCCAAAGCAGAGAGGGCAGCAGAGCCATCCTTACAGTCATGTCAGTCCTGTCCTGGGTCAGCTTGAGGAGATCCCTGCAGCCAGAGACTTACTGTGTCAGGAGTGGTGATGATTTCTCCATGAAGAAGCTGAGAATTTTCAAAAGGTGTGAAGATTTCTCTGTGAATAATCTCAGAATTGTCCTTCCAGCTCCTTTAAGCTTCTGTCTGCTTCACTGCTCTCATGTATCTGCAGGCAATGCCCTCAGCCCTGCTGGGCTGGGAGAGGAGCTGCTCCTCACGAGAAATGTCTTTTTGAAGCTCTTCTTGGTGAGCAGGAGCTGCCTCTGCCAGGAGCCCAGCCCAGCTCAGCAGCACAGACACAGCAGCAGGACTTTAATGAGTCTCATGGGGCTTTGGTGTTGTTTACATCAGTCTCAGTCCCTGAGAGTGTCTTCAAAAAACTTTTCAAGAACTTCAAATGAGAATGAAACTCCAAAGTTTCTTAAAGTTTTAATGGGTCCCATTGTGGGGCATAAGTGAGAAAGTGTCCTCATGTTCCAGTTAGAGCAGAACACTGCAGGCAGTGATGACAGGTGGGGACAAACAAGGCAAAGGTGTCTCTGATGCTGAGCAAACCTGCATGTGCTTCAAGAATTCAAATGGTCAAGGCCTGAGCCCCAGCCCCTGCCAAGGCAGATCCTGTCCCTCCCTCAGTGCTCAGGGCTCTTCCCGGGACACTGGGATGTGGGGATGTGCAATGCCAAGGGCAGCACCATGGGGCGGCCCCTGCCAGGCTGCTGAGCAGGGACAAGGAGGCAATGAGGCCCCAGGCCTGCCAGGGTCACTTGTCTCCTGCTCATGGCTCAGGCCCAGGGCCAGCAGCCATGGCCCAAGTGCTGCAGGAGTTGGCTGTGTCAGGGCCTTTCAGCTGCTGCCCATCCCTGTGCCCTCTCCAGCCCAGGCTGTCCTACGGTGTCCATGCCCTGCGCCTCTGTCCCTGCAGGCTGTCGTCATCCCCCGGCTGCCCCACCTCGCTGGCCCCTTCCTTTGCTGACAGCTCTGTGTCCTGCCTGCCTCTGCAAAGCTTTGAGCTTGATACCAAAAGGGTAATTCCATTTCTACCCTGCCTGTGAAGTGTTAGCCGAAGAAGAAAATTTCCTAAAGCAGCAGTGGGACCTAGAGACAGATTAGTTCTATTATTCAGTTCAATGTCTTTATTTGCTGGTGAAACATATTCTATTCAAAAATTAATATTTCATCGGCATAGATATCAATAGGCATAAGTGCAAAAGCTAGTATTTCATATAAGTGACTGATGTTCTATACTGTTAAAAGCAAAGCAAACAAAGAAGAGAGGGTTAACAATTAATGAGAAAGGAACAGAAAAGGTTGTTATGCCACTGAAAACTTTCTCTGAGTCTACATTTCAAATACCCCAGGAAGGAGGATTTCTCCTCAGGATAATTGTCTTTTAGAAACTTTTCTTGGTTGCCATGAGCAGCCTCTGTGCCAGGAGCCTGTCCCAGCTCAGCAGCACAGCATCAGCACCAGAAGTTTAATGATCCTCCTGTGGATTTGGTGTTGTTTACTTTCAACTCAGTCCCTGAGAATGTGTTCGAAAAACTTATCAAGAACTCCAAGTTAAATGGAAACTCCAAAGTTTCTTGAAGTTTTAATGGGTCACACAGAGGAACCTGATGGAGAAAGTGTTGCCAGGCCTGAGCCCCAACCCTTGGCAAAGAAGATCCTGTCCCGTGCTCAGGGCTATTCCTGGGACACTCTTCCTGCCTGCCTCTGCAAAGCTTTGGGCTTGATACCAAAAGGGTAATTCCATTACTACCCTGCCTGTGAAGTTTTAGCCGAGAAACCAGTCACATGAACAGGCTGCTTTTCATGTGAGGATGGTTGGAAGACAAAAAGAAGACATCTGGCTCGAGTGTAGTGATAGATAAAAATAAGGAATGAATCTGGGAAGTTGAAGTGGGTTTTATGGAAATGTGTAACTATAAATACACATTGAGTGACTGTATGTAAGCAACACCCTGGTAGAATTACATGTTCATGTAAGGTTAGGAGTTACCCCTCCCTCGACCTGAGACCTGAATCAAGCATACCCTCCTAAATAGCAAATTAGTGTTTAGTCTTATTCTGATATTTTGGATATTTGGTGATGGCAGGGCCTCACAGAACCAAGGAGTCTCCTGTGACACTGTGCAGACTCATGGAACAAAGGGTCCATTTGGACACAGCAGAACCTCATGGAACTAAAATTCATTTGGCACTTTGGGGCCACATTGAAGCAATGGTCCCCTGTGATACTGCAGTTCCAAGGAGACCACTGTGACAATGAGAAACCTCTTGGAACCAAGGAGCCATTTCTGACACAGCAAGGCCTCGTGGAACCATGGGTCCATTGTGACACTGTGGAGCCTCACAGAACCAAGGTGACCATGGTATAGTACAGAACCTCATGGAACCAAGGGTGCATTATTAATGTGTGTGGCCCCATGGAACCATCAGCCACTGTGACACAGTGTGGCCACATGGAACCAAGGGGCCATTGTGACACTGAGGATCCAAGGAGCCCATTGTGACTGAGGAACCTCATGGAACCAAGAATCATTGTTACACTGTGGAGCCCTGTGGAACCAAGGGGACCACAGTGACATTGTGGGGCCTCATGGAACAATGGAGACTCTTCTGACACTTTGGGACCCACTGGAACCAAGGGGACATTATAGCATGGCAAGGACCTTCCGTAGTGGATGGAGAAGAGGATCTTCTGCAAATCAATCCTCAGAGCCTGACACGGGGACAAGGGGCTGGGCTGTGTGACCAGGACATCAAGGATGTGCAGGATCCAGGTCACTGTGGCCTGAGTTGGGTTCCCCAGGGCAGGAAAGATGTCTGGCAGCTGCAGCAGGGTTAGGGAAGGGCCCCAAGGTGGGGCTGGAGCCCTTTGGCTGTGAGCAGAGGCTGAGGGAGCTGGGCTTGTCCAGCCCAGAGCAGGGAAGGCTGAGGGGCTCCTCATGCCAGCCTGGCAGTGCCACCGAGGAGGTGATGGAGAACACAGAGCCAGGCTCTTCACCGGGGGCCTGGTGGGAGACAAAAGACAATGGATGGAAGGGACAAGAGAGGAGCTTCAGCCAGGAGAGGAAGAGATAAAATGAATCAGGCTGGTTTCAGCATTTCCTCAACACCAAAAGCAGCCTGAACCCATTCTTTATCCGTGACTGGCACCTTTGCAAATAGGGCACTGTTGGAGCTGTTTTGACCTCCAGTCCAGGCAGAGCATCCTGATACAACACCTTGATTGTTCATATCTATCTGAGCATCATCTTTGTTTTAAAACTGGTGTTGCACAGAAATCCCTTGTGGATGGGGGATGGGGGATGGAGGATGGACAGGAAGCTGGGACATTGCACAGAAAGCTGAGGGAAGAATTGTGATGGATATGAAATAGCATCATGTTCAACTTTTGTAAGTTGGCAATGAAGAGAAACTTTCCTCAGGTGCTCTGAGTCCCAGGGATTGGATGAGGGAAATGGTGGGGTGGGGGTAGGGACAAAGTGTGATTGATTGTCAGCCATGAAGGGTCTGGATTTTCAGATCTATTTGGAATGCATTAGGAGATTCTGGGGATCAATATCAACTGGAGATTGCTGATATCAATCTGTAAACAAGAAAAGAAAACTAAAGAGGACAAAACAATTATTTCTTCATTGTTTTAAATATAGTATATTCAGTTTGAATTCACTTCTGAAATGTGTCTAATTAACCACAGAAGAATTGAAAACCTCAGTTATTCCCAGGGGCTTGTCGTGTTTGGGTGTTTTCAACAAATGTTAATGAGTTTTTTTTCAATGAATTTCTCAACTGAAGAACTCACACAAGATGAGGCCTCTGGAAAAGCAAAATTCACCAGCAGCTTCTAAGTAGCTGAAGTTGCATCCTCATTCGAGCAGCAATGAAGAGAAATGGGCACAGCTTTCTGGCTGCTCCAGCTTTGGGATGGGCTCTGGGCCTGGAGCAGGAACAGTTCCTGAGGACCAGGTATTAGAGATGGGTTGGACTCGATGATCTTGAAGGTCTCTTCCAGCTTAAAAATTCTGTGATTCTGTGACCACAAGACCGGGTCTGTTGTGCTGGCCTGGGCAGATGGGATGGCAGCAGGGGCTGCAGAGCTCTCAGGATGTCCTGGAGAGGAGAGCAGGGCACCCAGGGAGCCTCCTTTTCCCTTGGCCAGGCACCTTCCCCCATGGCTGGGGCTGAGCCCTCTCTGAGCTGCAGCTGCTGCTGTGCCCTTCCGAGGGGCTGAGGCCGTGGGGCCCCTGCCCAGAGCAGCCTGCCCTGAGCAGAGCTGTGGGGCCAGAGCCGGCTGGGCTGTGCTGGGGAGAGGCCCTTGGTGCTGCAGAGAGCTCAGGGCAGCTGGCAGAGCTTGGAGGGAGCTGGGCTGGGCTGAGAGAGCCTGGCACAGAAACCATCAGTGTCCATCTCAGCCTGTGTGAGCGTGCAGGGGCAGGACTCAGCCCAGGCCTTGTGGGGCAGGGCCAGCGCCTGTGGAAGGCATTGAAAACAGGCAAGTGGCCCAGAGAGGAGGCTGCTCTGTGCCCTTGGTGGCATGGACAGAGCAGGGAGGGGGCCCAGGACATTTGTCACTCCCAGCCTCTGTCCCCAGCCATTGCCAGCCCTGGCTGCTCAGCCCAGGTTTGCGGGGCAGTTTGGCTGTGGCCCAGCTCCATCCTCCTGCGGGGCTCAGGGCCTGTTCCCGGCCATGGCCAGCCCTGCCCGGCCTCTCTGCTGGCCCAGAGCCCGGCAGAGCCCGGGGCAGGGCTGTCTGTGCAGCCCCACAGGTGCCACGGGCTGTGCAGGAGCTGGCAGAGGCTGCCCAGCAGGGAGGCCATGGGGCACAGAGCCCCAAGGCTGCTGTGGGCACCACGGCACAGGGGCCGTTCCCACCCGCAATGCTCCTGTCCTGCCCTGGGCCTGCACAGGGGCTGTGGCACCATGGCTGGGCCAGCGCGGCACAAAGGGGCCACGCAGCCGCTGCCGGGGCTGACAGCAAGGCCAGGCACAGACAAGGAATTGCTGGGCATTGCCTGGGCTGGGCAGGGCTGACTGTGGGAGGGGCAGAGCTCAGCCCCTTGCTTCCATGAGGCCCCATCGTGTCACAATGGCCCCTTGGTTCCATGAGACCCTGTAGTGTCATAATGATCTCCTTGGCTCTGCAGTGTCACAGTCGGACTCCTGGTTACATGAGACCCCAAAGTGTCACAATGGATCCTTGTTTCCATAAGGTCTCACTGTGTCACATTATTCTCATCAGGTCAATCAGGCTCCACAGTGTCCCAATGCCCTACTTGGCTCTGCAGTTTTAAAATGGCCCTTGGTTCCATGAGGCCCTGCAGTGCCACACTGGCCCTTGGTTATACAAGACCCCACAGTGTCACAAGGATCCCCCTGCTTTCATGAGGCCCTGAAGTGTCATAATGGCCCCTTGGTTCCTTGAGGCCTCAAAGTGTCACAATGGCCCCTTGCTTCCATGGGACACCCCAGTGTCACAAGGGTCTCCTTGGTTCCACAGTGTGACAATGCACCCTTGGTTACAGGAAGCCCTGCAGTGTCACAATGGACATTTGCAGGGCTGGAGCACCTCTGCTCTGGAGCCAGGCTGAGAGAGCTGCAGCTGTTCAGCCTGAGCACAAGAAGGCTCCAGGGAGACATTAGAGCCCATTCCAGCACCTAAAGGGGCTTTGAGAGAGCTGGAAAGGGACTTTGGACAAAGGCCTGGAGTGACAGGACATAGGGGAATGGTCATGAGGGGAAGAAGGGCAGGTTTAGATGGGATATTGAGAAGAAATTCTTCCCAGTGAGGGTGGTGAGTCCTTGGCACAGGTTACCCAGAGAGGGTGCAGACTCCCCACCTCTGGAGGTGTTCAAGGCCAGGTTGCATGGAGCAATCTGGTCCAGTGGAAGGTGTCCCTGCCCATGGCAGGAGATTGGAACTGGATGATCTTTAGGATTCCAACCCAGGCCATTCCATGATCCTAGATTTGCCCCTCCATTACCTCATTGAGCAGCAGGTTGACATGTTCCTTTTGCAGCCATTTACTGCAAACACAGCAACTGAATTAACTTTGCTCTGGAGGTTGCCTGCAGCCTCCATCAGCTCCAGCTGAGCTTTGGCTTTCCTAAATACATGGATACACGTTCCCATCAGATTTCTGAATTCTTCCTCTTTAGCTTGTCCTCATTTTCACCTCCTGGTGGTTGTGTTGTGGCTCATCCCTGTCATTTATCCCTGAGGCAGCACAGTTCCCCTGCCCAGCACAGGCCCCACATTCCCCTCATCAGGCACGGTACAGCACAGGGTGTGTTTTGGGTGGGCAAATGTTCCCCACCAGAGTGTCCACACCAGACCTCAGTGTTGAGTTCCAACACCCACATCCCATGGCAGGGTTCACAGAGAGCCCTGCCCTGGAGTCTGCCAAGGGCTGGGTGAGGAGGGAGCCTGGGACAGGGTGGCTGAAATCATCAGGAGGAAGAAGATAACCACAGAACAAATAGACCAATAAACTAGGGTGAGTTTCCAGGTCTGAAAGAGGCTGCTGGAAGAGGCTGGAGGGATGGTCAAAGCCCTGGGGCACCTTCTCAGACTGGCCATGCCACCAAGGCCACAGACCAACCTCCTCAGTACTGCACCTGCCTGTGTGAGATCCCTGCCAGGGGACTGGCACAGCCCCACAAACCTGCTGGAATGTGTCCTGGCCCTGCAGAGTCACACAGCTCAGCTGACGTGGGTGGGTTTTATCTCCTGGGAACTTCCCAGTCTCGCCCAGCTTCTTCCCAGCTCTGCCCACCTCCCCTGCCCTCACCCCAGTCCAGCTCAGCCCAGCCCAGCTCAGCCCAGCCCAGCCCAGCAGCCAATTCTGAGTGAGCCCCATGGTAGTGCCCTCTCTGGAGTGCTCCAGCAATGGGTGCACCTGATATGGGATATGAAAATTCAAGATTTTAGCGGCAGCTTTTGGTGATTTTGTAGAAGTAAAAAAACAGTTTGTACTGAGAACACAGAGAAGATTAGCTATTAAGCTTGGCTGCTAGGTAGTTACTAGGTAGCTACTAACATATAGGTAAGATGTATAATGTTGAAACTTAGCAAAGCTGCACCTAGGCATTTGTCAAAAATTGATAAAGAAGAACTTTGTGGCTTGGGAGCCGGCAAGAACAAGGCTCCTGTTTTGGCCAGGGCAAACTGACCTGGGAACTAGCCAAATCCTTACTGTGCCTGCCCAGAAGAAGGAGTCAAGAAGAGGACATTTGGAGGAAGACTATTTACTTCATCAGAATACCCTGGCCCACGACCACCAGAGGGGACTCCGCAGCTGCAGGAATATCTTCTGGCTAATTTTAATACAAAGTGAGGTTAGGTGGATGTAGGTAATGTATAGGTGTATTGTGAAATTGAATGCATATACTTCAAATGCATAATACTTCAAAAGATAGATAAGAGAAAGTCACCGGAGCACACACAGTTTGGAGGAAATGTCCCCCTCTGTATCCCAGCTGGAAATTAAACATACCCACTTTAGAATTTTCTAATTAAAGTCCTTATTCTACTCTTCATTTGGTGACCTCGATGGGACTTCAACTGGCTGCAGAAGCACTTGGGAGGCTGGACCCCCCAAGGTGCACCCTGGATCTTTTCCAGAGGGGAATCTGCTCCCTGGCTGCTCCTGCAGGGAATAAACAAGGACCTTCCACATGGCAGAGAAGGTATATTTTATTGACTATTAAGGGAGGGCACTGAAGCTAAACCAATAAGCTGGAAATGTTTGCACAAGGTTAAGTATCTGTCAGAGACATCTGGTATAGTAATTTTGGAAATATGGAAAAAGGGAATTTCTGGTGACCCCACTGGGTGGCCCCTGGCAGATGTAGGTGTAATCTGAGCAGAAACCAAGATATTACCAGTATTATTTATTACTTGGTTGCTATACCATAAATATCCTGTAAAATTGTGTTTGTTTTAAGATTTTGTTAATGAGTGGTGGGAAAAAGGCTTTCTGTAAGATGATTTATGTAAGGTGATTTATGTGGGATGAAAAGCCAGTGATATATGCTGTGTGGGATATGTGGTTTTGATGTAGTGCCTTTTGAAAGGAATTTTGGAGTTTTTGCAATAGCTGTATTCATTTTTGTGGAAACACTTCCCTCTTGTGACAACCAACTATAACTGCAATTGAGTTACTGTTCCTGTATTTGTGTGACTGTGATTGCTAAGTTTGAACATTTGATTGTGTGAGTGAGATGTGCCAGCAGACACAGAGTGAGTGCAGAGCCCCGATCTGCGTTTCCTTCCCTGGGTGACCGGAACGGCCAGAGACAGGCAAAGCGTGGGAATACAGAGTGGGAGCACAGGAGAGTGTGCAGTGTCTGAGAGTGCTGTGCCTGAGTGTGTGGTGATTACTGTGTGTTTTATTGGGTGTGTTAACTGTGGCTAGATGAGTGGAGAGAACTCTTCTCCCTCAGTGGTTTGGACTTGACTTGTGGGAATATGTGAATCGAGCACATTGCTGGGTAAAAAACCAAAATAAATGAACAGGTTTTATTAGAAGGGGTATATAAGACCTCTGCAGGAAGGCTGATTGCCTTGTACTGGGAGAAACCTGTAGTAGAGGATCTGGGTCTTCCAAGAGAGAGGAACTGGATAACTTGTTTTTGTGGAAATTCCAGGACAATTAGCTCGTTGAGAGAGTGGCATCCTGTGTGGGTGTTAATATAGTGTAAGATTTGTACACGGTGTTGGTATTATTATTTTGTTAGGCAACAGAGTGTATGTACTTGGGTGTGAGCAAGAACAACACCTTAGACATGTGGATTTGGAACACGAGATCTTAAAGTTTGTGTGTGGAAAGTCACACTTAGTACCTGAAACCAGGGGGATTCCACCCCTGCAGATCCACTGGTTATAAAAATGAAGCTGGGAAAAGAGGAGGAGAAGGTGAAACTCATGGTGGATACAGGACCAACATATTCAGTTTTAAATAAAGCTTTACTGCCAGTGGGGAATGACTATGTTATAGTCCTGGTTTAGGGCAAATTTGGGAGGAAACCTCCAAAGAGGATCCCTCTGGGAAGGAAACTCAATTGGCCCCAGCCCCAATTGGTCTGGGAAAAAATCTCCTTAGAGAAAAGAGGAAAAAACTATTATTTTAACCAAGTGTCTATGAGCATAAAAAATGAATAATATGAAACAATAAAACCTCTCACCACTCTGAAGAGAGAGGCAAAATTGAGGAAAGTCCTTGCTGTGAGTTGTAGCTCAGCTCATTCTGTCTCTTATCAGTCCCTCTGACGCTGGAAAATGCTGTCCTGGGTCCAGGTGGGGCGAAGGTGCTGAGCTCCTGGTGCTCTTCTGGGTTTTTCAGCCCAGAGCAGGTTTAAACAGTCCCAAGAAAAAAGAAAAAAGAGCACAGGGAACTTCTCTGCCTCTAAAGGTAGCTAAAACTAACTAAAAGCACAGGAGATCTCTGTCCCGCTGTCTGTCCGTGCTTCAGATGAACACAGTCCAGGAGCCGGAATGCAGAGGAGTGAGTGCAGTTTCTGAAAACAAACTCGGCCCTTCTCTGTCTCCCTGCCTCGCTCTTGGAACCAGGCTTAAAGGTACAGAACACAATATCCAACACAAACAGAACAGACCACTGGGGACACAAGCATCATAAAGTCACCCTAGGACAAGGGGGCAACTGGCCAATCTAAAATAGCACATTTTCGTAAGCCTTTAAAATATAAATATGGAAAACAATGGGGCATCCATAAGTTTTTATCCATGCCTAACTCCCCAGAGTCACTCCTAAGGAGAGATTTATAAGAAAAATTATAGGCAACCATTTATTTAAAATTTGGGAAATTACTTTGGAGGTAAATGACCAAAACTATGTAGCCTAGAGTATGGGCTTCCAATACACCAGGGAGAGAAAAAATGAACCCCCAGTACAATTCAAACCTAAGGATGGGAAACAACTAGTTAGAATCAAAGAGTATCCCCTGGGAAAAGAGAATAGGGAAAGAATTAACCTGATAATTGAAAACTTCTTACAGTTGGGGTTGCTAAAGGAGTGTCAGTCCAATTTTAGCACTCCTACTTCTCCAAAACCTGATGGGTCATATTGATTCGTACAGGATTTACGAGCTGTCAACAAGATAACTGAGGATCTTTACCCTGTAGTGGCAAAGCCATACACCTTGTTAACGTGTTTAACACCAGAGTTAACTTGGTTTACCATTCTAGATTTAAAGGATGCCTTCTTTTGCTTCTCTCTCCATGAAGCCAGCCAGAAAATTTTTGCATTTGAATGTGAAAACTCAGCTCACATGGACAGTGCTTCTGCACAGGTTCAAAAATTTGCCCACCTTGTTCAGAGAACAACTTGCAAAAGACTTAGAATCCTGGGAAGCACCGCCAGGAGAAGGGAAATTGTTGCAGTATGTAGATGACATCCTAATAGCTACTCCAACAGAAGAGGGGTGTGTGGCCTGGACAGTAAGCCTTTTAAATTTCCTGGGGCTTCAGGGGTACAGAGTATGAAAGAAAAAGGCTCAAGTGGTAAAGCAGAAGGTGATTTACCTGGTTTATGAGGTCAGTGCTGGACAACAGACTTTGGAAAAAGAGTGCACAGAGGTAATATGCCAAACCCTGAAACCCCAGACATGATAAAGGAATCAGAGAACCTTTTTGGGAATGATGGGGTGATGCAGATTATGGATCTACAATTACAGACTATTTGTGAAACCTCTGTATGCGCTCACTGCAAACTGAAACAAAGACCTCCAGTGGACAAAGGAAGCCACGTGGGCCTTTGAACAACTAAAGGAAGCTCTCATGTCAGCTCCAGCTCTGGAACTTCCAGATGTGAGTAAACCATTCTTTCTCTTTTCCCATGAGAAACAGGGGATTGCCCTGGGAATACTGGCACAGGACCTGGGCCCATATCGAAGGGCAGTTGCTTACTTTTCTAAGCAGCTGGGTGCAGCAGCCAAAGGACAGCCAGGTTGCCTTAGAGCTGTCGCAGCTGTGGTGCTGAACATCCAAGAAGCACACAAGTTCACCTTGGGCCAGAAAATGACTGTGCTAGTGTCTCACACAGTGTCTGCAGTGTTGGAAGTAAAGGGTGGCCACTGGCATTCCCTGTGGGATTGCCTGGCTCTTTCCTGCTCCAAGGTCAGAGTGAATAAAACTCAGGAGACATTGTTTTTGAAGTCTCACTCTGAAATTTATTATCCTTATCTATTACAAACACACGAGATGTGAGCTCTCTCTAACAAGTAGAGAAAGTGAGCTAAAATGGTGTCTATTCAAGGCTATTTAAGTCCCAGTTATCCAATAAACAGTTGACATCTATATTATTTATGCTCCGAATCCAGTTATAATCACCCAAAACACGCAATGCGGATTTCTTTCACCTGATTACAGAAAACCACCCAGATTTGTGAACAAGAAGGTGAAGAAGAAGGACAAAGACAACACCCCAAATCCTCCATCTTGACTCACATGCAGTACTATACACTAAAACCCCAAACTCTAAGCTTCTAGGACTCCAACATTTCCCCTCAGCAGTTCCTGAAATACCAAGCTATCATGATAGAGCAAGATAATGTAGAGATAGCCGTAACTAACATTGTCAACCCAACCTCTTTTCTCAGCGGAAATCAAGGGGAGCCGGTACATCATGACTGCCTGCTGACTATCAAAGCCACTTACTCTAGCTGCCCAGATTTGAAGGACACCCCTTTGGATGATGCAGAAACCTGGGTCACTGATGGGAGCAGTTATTTACATTGTCAGTGGAAAGCGACATGCTGGGTGTGCTGTTACCACCTGCAGAAAGGCTTTTGAATTTGGACCCTTAGCAGCAGGTACCTCTGCACAAAAGGCCAAGATAATTGTTTTAACCCGTGCCTTGGAATTAGCAAAGAAAAAGAGAATCAACATCCATATAGACTCAAGATATCCATTTGGGCTTGTACATGCCCATGGAGCCAAGTAAAAGGAAAAGGAACTGTTGAATTTGCAGGAGAAGAACATCACACATGCACAAGAGATAATGTGACTATTGGAAGCAGTCCAGATGCCTGAGAAGGTGGCAATCATGCACATTAAGGCACACCAGAAGGTGAGCTCAGAATTGGAGAAAGGAAATGAGCTGGCAGACAGAGAGGCAAAAGAAGCAGCAAGATGTGAGATAACAGTAGAAGGAGCCTTGATTCCAGATGGTTGGATTTCCCCCAAAGGTAAGCCAGCATATAATAAAGAAGACAGAAAACTAATTAAGGGCCAAGGGAGAACATATAACCAGGAGGGATGGGCTGTAACAGCAGAAGGGAAGCTAGCTATCCCCTCCCATTTACTGTGGTCACTAGTAAGGGAGGAACATAAGAAAACACGTTGGGGAATTGATGCCCGGCATAACTATTTAACTGAAAAGATTACCTGTGCCCAAGTGACTCGACAATGTGATTTTTGCCTCCAGACTAAACCCAAGAATACCCCAAAACAAAAACTTGGCCAAATTGGAAAAGGTCATGGGCCCAGGAAGCAGTGAAAAATTGACTTTTCAGAACTTCCAAGAAAAGGGGGGTATCGATATTTTTTGGTACAAACTGATACCTTTTCAGGGTGGCCAGAAGCTTTCTCCACAAGGACTTGCTAAAGCTCGAGAGGTAACAGTATCCTCAGAGAGAGGACCATGTTTTATTTCAAAAATAGTGTAGCTAAGTATTATTTATCCTGGCCTCAATCTTTCCCACTGGCATTGCTGAGAATTTGGACTAAACCCAGAAAAAAGGAGAAGTTCAGTCCTTTCGAAATGCTTTACGGAAGACCATGTAGGGTACAGAAAGGAATATCCTCCCAGACTGGGGAGGAAACACTGACCACCTTCATGGTGGCCTTGAGTGAGCAACTCAGAAACATTGAAAAACATGTGGCTGGAACTCAAAGCAGAGGGTTGGATGGGCCAGTGCATGACATACAGCCTGGAGATTATGTATATGTTAAGTCTCATGCAGAGAAGACCCTGAAACCACAATGGGAGAGACCATTCCAGGTGCTTCACATCACATTCACCATGATTAAGATCAAGGAGCAGAGTACTTGGATCCATCACACTCAAGTAAAGAAGGCTCCAGAGACTCCTTGGAAGGCAACACTGGGTGATAATGAACTGAAACTAAAAATTACCCGAGCAAAATGAGTACATTGTGGTCAAGAATTCTGGCTTTTATGATCATAGTTACAACCAATGTCAAACCCGCAGATTGATAGGACAGTTGTCCTCAGAAGCAGGACAACTCCAACACAGACATTAGAAAACACCACCACACCTCCAAATACACTTGTCCAAACCTCTAGTCACCAAGACAGGACCATTTGCTATTAAAAAAGACAGAGATCTAAAGGCTATTGCTCAATTCAGAATGGTCCCTGAAGTGAGCACAGATGGCAAGGCAGGTAAGGGCTTCCACTACAGAAGTGTGCACCTTATATATTCAAGCTAAAAGAGATTTCACAGGAATGCTGGGAACAGGACTGGGGGATTTGAACACACTGGATTCACAAGTATTAATGAATAGATTGGCTGCAAGTGGTAATGACATAGTTAAGTTACAGTAACCTTAAGGCACTACCCACTGGAAACTGTTTAAAATATTATCAGGATGAGAGGACATCGAAGAGCATGACCATAAACTGTTAGCAAATGCTTTGGGAACAGCCACTTGGAAACGTTTTTTTAGCTCTCAGTTCCATTCAAGTGCAGTTGTGGATGCAGGAAGTGTCTCCCTCAATTATTAGAGAAAGAACAGAAGGCACCTTTCCCGCTGAAATTTGAAAAATCATTTGACCTAGAGAGGGAACTTCAATTTTGGTGGGTTTTGGTTAATTTCACTTATGACCCTGTAACAAGTGTAGTGACTACCTTTGTTTTTTTTAATGTAGAGTGGTGTGCCACAAAAAAACAACTGGGGTTTATATGTGAGGGGAATAAGATGTATTGTCTGTGCCCATAGGGATGAATTTGGCCTCAGCTGAAGAACCCTGATTACAATACACCATGACACAAAGACTATAAAATAAGTCTTTAGGAGAATAGAGAAAGACACATCTCATCACTGGTGGAATGTGCTTTTTGGATGCTCTTGAAATTATTAAGAAGTATTGCCATTAGGTTTAATGCATGGTTTAATTAATTAGTTAAGGATAGTCATAGAGAATATGATAAGTATCGTACGAAGCAAAAGAGTTTGCAATATTTAAAAAGAAAAATGGGGCACATGATATGGGGGATGTTTACAGATTTGAAAATAGAGGATTTTAGAAGCAGCTTTTTGTGATTTTGCAGAAGTGAAAAAACAGCTTGTACTGATAACACAGAAGATTAGCTATTAAGCTTGGCTGCTAGGTAGTTACTAGGTAGAAGTCATACAGGTAAGATGTATAATGTTGAAACTTAAAAAAAGCTGGACCTAGATATTTGCCAAAAATGAATAAATCAAAACTTTGTGGCTCAGGAGTCGGCAAGAACCATGCTCGTGGTTTCTCCAGTTCAAACTGACCTGGGAACTAGCCAAATCCTTCCTGTGCCTGCCCAGAAGGAGGGGTCAAGAAGAGGCCATTGGGAGGAAGACTAGTTACTTCATCAGAAGAGCCTGGCCCACGACCACCAGAGGGGACTCTGCAGCTGCAGAAAGATCTTCTGGCTAATTGTAATATGAAGCGAGGCTAGGTGGAGCTAGGTAATGAATATGTATAGGTGTATTGTGACATTTAATGCATATGTAATACTTCAAAAGATAAAAAAGCAAGAGAAAGTCACTGGAGCACACACAGTTTGGAGGAAATATCTCCCCGTGTGCGTCCCAGCTGGAAATGAAACATACCTGCTATAGAATTTTCTAATTGTAAAGTCCATATTCTATGATCCACACTCACCCCACAGCCCTGGCCCCCCTGAAGGGCTCAGCAGTGGCTGAGGGGCAGAGAGGGAGGTCAGCCTCCACATCAGCCCCAGGGCTGGAGCTTCCCATGGCAGGGGAAGTGGAGCTCAGTGACAGTGCAGGACTCCTGCTCCTGGCTCCAGGAGATGCCCAGCACAGGCTGCCTCTGCCCACTCAGTGCCAGCCCCTCTCCCCAGGCCAGCACAGCAGCCCTGGGCAGGGGAGAGAGGGGCCTGGCCAGAGCTGGTGCCTGCAGCAGCAGCTTCCTCTGCACTCCTCCCTGCAGGCACAGGAACACTCTCTTGCTCTTCTCCCTGGACATCCCTTTCCCCAGCAGAGCAGGTCCTGGCTGGCTGGGCTGGTTTGTCCTGCTGCCCCAGCCCCTGCTCCCCACAGGGCCCTGAGCTGGCACTGCTGCTCGGGACACACCAGGGTCTGCTGCTGTCCATGGCCGGGGCTGCAGGGAAGCAGCAGCTCCAGGGGGAAGGTTACAGAGAGGCTCTGGACACCGAGCCTGAAAGGGGCACCCCAGGGTCTGCAAGTTCTCTGTGTGGGAGCTGAGCTTGTGACCCCTGGAGCCCTCCCAAGTGCTGGGGCTGCACCTCCAGCTCCAGAGGAGATGGGACAGATGGGAGCAGAGACAAATCATTCCTGCTGGACTCCTTATTGTATTTGCTTATACAGGTGACCTGGATCCATATGTAAGAGGAGGTGTTTTGTGTCAGATAACACTGGGAGAGGGATAAGAAGAATATTTTTAGCTGAAAATAGTATTTCATGTATAATACAGAATGAGAAAAAAAAAAAAAAAGGCACATATGATCAGAAGTGTATCTGAGTTTTCAGAGTTTTTCAGAGGATGGGAGACTCATTGATGTTGCAATAGTCAAATCTCTTCAAATAGTTTCCTCAGGGCTTCCTTGAGATGAGAGGTGACCACCAGAAGCCAAGGCCAACCAGAACGCTTTGTCCTGGAAGCTTTTGTCTGGGAGAACCCTTTCATCAAGGGAATTTTTCAGGGAGAGTATTAATTTTAACTGTGGGCACCTGGATAGACAGTTTGTTCTTTTCCATAGGAAGGAATGCACAGAGCCCCAGTGCTCCAGGGGCTGATGAGAGGCAGCCCTCAGCATTCCAAGTTTAGCTGGACCTGTCAGGTGACACCTGGGAGGCCAAACTACACAGATTTGTTCCATCTCCCCTTGGTTCCATGAGGCCCTGTAGTGTCACAATGTTCTCCTTTGCTTCTCAGGTGTCACGATGGCCCCTTGCTTCCATGAGACCCTGCAGGGTCACAATTGCCCTTTGGTTCTGTGGGGCCCTGCAGTGTCACCATGGTCTCCATGATTCCATGGGGCCTTGCAATGCCTCTCCATGGATCCAGGGTGCCCTGCAGGATCAGAATGGCCCTTTGGTTCCATGAGGCTGTGTACAGCAACAACGGCCTCTTGGTTCCACAAAGCCCTGCTGCTTCACACAATGATCCCCTTGGTTCCACAAAGCCCTGCAGTGTCACAATGGCCACTGGGATCCATGGTAACCTGCAGTGTCACAATGGTACCTGGAATTCACAGCATCTCCACAGTGCAACAATGGGCCTGTCATTTCAGAAGGCCTCAAAGTGTCAGAATTGTGTCCATGGATCCATGGGGCTCCACAATGTCACCATGGTCTCCACAGGAAGGAAACCACAGAGCTCCACTGTTTCAGGGGCTGATGAACTGCAGTCACCAGAAGCCAAGGCCAGCCCAACCTGTCTGTCCTGGCAGGTTTTTCTGGGAGCAACCCTTTCATTTTCAAAATGTTGAATGTTCAATCCCAATTTCAACCCTTTTTGCCTGGAGGAGAAGGCCCGTTCTTTTCCATAGAAAGGAACGCAGAGAGACCCAGTGTTTGGAAGGCAGGTGAGAGCTGGCTCCCAGGAGACCAAGGCCAACCATAGCTGTATGTAATGTCAGGTTTCATCAAGGATCAATCTTTGGATATAGGAGTTTTGAAGCTGAAATCCCAAACGGGCACCTGGAGATGTTCTTTTCCATAGGAAGGAAAGGGCAGAGCCTCAGTGTTTGAAGGCAGGTGAGAGCCAGTTCTAAGGAAGATAGTGTCAGTCAGATGTTGGTAATGGCAACCTTTGTCTGGGAGCAATCCCTGAGTATTAGGAAATTTGGAGGGGGAATCCCATGTTGGCTATGGATCCTTGAGTGAGAAAGAAAGTTGTTTTGCGTTTGAAGGAAAGCCCAGAGCCCCAGTGTTTGAGGGGAACATGAGAAGAGACCCTCAATATGCAGAGGTCAGTTGGAGCAGTCAGGCCAAGCCAACCAGACCCGTTACCTGTTCCCTTGGATTCATGGGGCATCATA
>NW_026690230.1:0-40433 GCF_015227805.2 Hirundo rustica
CCAGCCAGAGATTCCCCAGTTGGTAAAGAGTCCGCTCAGCCAGTCGTCTGTTTCTCTTTTTATGTTGTTCACCATCTCCCGCATCTGTCGGATGGCTGTGTGGACGTCCTCGGCTTTTGATGACAGGTTGAAGCAACACAACCCCTCAAACTCCTCACACCGGTGTCCATGGAGGAGGAGGAGGTAGTCGATAGCTGCCCTGTTTTGCAGCGTTGCCTGCCTTGTTACTTCCTCATCTGATAGGAGGCCGGCCAGCACATTGGAAGTTAAATTTGCTTGTTTTGCTACCCAACACTCTAGGTGAGCCAGCTCACCTAGAGCTTTTGCGGTCGATACCCAGGGTAGAAAAACTGTGACTGCCACTCCCTTTACTTTTGACCAATGGATAATTTCCGAGTCACAGTCGGCATCGAGCAAGGCCAAATCTCTTTTTTGGACTTTTTTGCTGGTGGAATTTTTTCTCTGCCAATTCATGAGAGTGGTCTTGTTGGGGGAAAACAAGCCCAACCGGCCAAAAGTGCATGGTCCTCCTACAAGGTAAGGGGGGATGCCTGCCCATGCTCTATCCCCACAAATTAAAAACACACCTTTGGGAAGGGCCAGGGGTTTCCTATCAGTTGTTGAGGCCATCTCTACATGGGCGATCCGGCCGCACCATATCTTGGCTGTGTAAACATTCTTGGTTTGGTAAATAAAGTGATAGGATCTCTCCTGACCCTGAGGGGGGGTAAACATAAAATGAACACAAAAAGATGCATTTGATGAACCTAAAATTTCTAATTCATTGAGGGGAAAACTTAAGGTGGAAAGGGTGGATATATATTTTTTCCACAACAAAAATGGATTTCTAATTGGGAACGTAATTTCAACATCTAAAAAGGAATCAGGTGGGGATAGCTGGGAGATGGATTGACCCTTAGAAGCACCCTCTCTATTGGTCTGCTCCATGATCTCTAAGAGCTTGGCGGGTTACCTCTTTGGGCCCATTTGGGATCCCCACAAGGCAGGTCATAAGTGGGTTGTCTGCTGACGTGGCCGCGAGGCAAATGTGGTCCTGCCCCATTGCCCGCGCCAGGGTCGCCCATACATTTGCTTTTGGTTGCGGGACCAGCCATCCAACAACTGGGAGACACAGCCTGAGCATTATCAGGGCTCCGAGGGTTAGATGGAACTTCCTCGGAGCAGGGAATCCGGCTCGGGTTGCCGCCATGTGGAAAACTGAAAGACACTAAACACATACGTTACTTAAATTTGACAACAGCAGGAAAAGGGATGGCTCCGCCCGGAGCTGATGTTCAGCTCTCCTCGTTTGATGTTTTTCTTTTCCGCCTCCACGCTGCCACGGTGACTTGCGGACTACCGGTTTTGCCAGATCCTGGGCTTTTGGGAACATAGGGCCTCACCCACTTTGCTGGAATCCATTTTGGTCCCGTGGGGGTGGACACACAGGCGTACCCACGTCCCCACGTGACCAGATCGTGTGGCCCTTCTGTCCCTCCAGACCCAGGATCTCTGACCATGACCTGCGGTCGTTCTTTGACCCCAAACAGAGAGCTCGCGCCGAAGTGTCGGACAATGGGCGGATTGAGACCTTCGTAAGAACAATTCAGGAAGTTAATGGTAAACAAAGCTCTGGCCAGCCTGACTGATGGTGACTCTGTCCTGAGGACCCTCTGTTGCTGATGTAGCACATGCTTGATGGTCCCATGGGTCCTCTCAACCATGGCTTGGCCTGTGGGGGAGTGGGGGATGCCGGTCTTGTGCTCCACCCCCCATTGCTGCAGGAAGCTACGAAGCTCCCTGGATTTATACGCCGGGCCGTTATCGGTTTTCAGTTCTCTCGGAATGCCCATGAAGGAGAAGGCGTGGATGAGGTGTTTTATGGCATCCCCGGCCTTCTCCCCTGTGTGGGCAGAGGCGAACATGGCTCCAGAAAAGGTATCCACGGATACATGAATATACTTTTGTCGTCCAAATTGTGGGAAGTGTGTGACATCTGTTTGCCACACCTCACAGCTCCGCAGCCCTCGGGGATTAACCCCTGCATGTAGAGTTGGAACTGCCTGCTGGGAGCACGATGGACACGCGGCCACGATCGCTCTGGCCTGTTCCCGCGTAAGGTGGAAACGGAGAACAAGGCCAGGCGCGTTTTGGTGGAAGAGCTGGTGGCTGAGTTTCGCCTGCATAAAGATGTTTGGCAGGGGGGCCATCTCAGCGGGGGCAGCAAGGGCATCAGCCTTCCTGTTCCCCTCTGCGATGAACCCTGGCAAATCGGTGTGTGATCTCGTATGCATCACAAAATAGGGTTGCTCTCGGTGGGAGACCAATCTAACTAATTTCGAGAGCAAGTCATAAAGTGCTATGTTGGACACCTCCTGTAAAATCGCCTGTTCTGCTCTGGATACCACCCCCGCCACATAGGCGGAGTCTGTGACCAGATTAAAGGGTTCGGGAAACCGCTCAAATGCCCTAACGACAGCGGCCAACTCAGCGACTTGAGGTGATCCTTCCACCTTGGCAATATCAGCCTCCCACTGCTGAGTTTGAGGGTCCTCCCAAGTCAGAACTGACTTGTGGAACCTTCCGGACGCATCTGTAAAAACGGTTAGAGCCTTGAGGGGCCTCCTACTGCGAACCTCTTTGAGTGATAATATAAATTTAGTTTCCGAATTAAAAATTTTGTGGGCAGGCCGATGAATAGAAATTTGCCCAGTGAAGGAGTCCAGAGCGAATTGGAGTGCTTCATTCTCCTGAAGCAAATGCTCCAACATAGCTTTAGAAATTTGGCCCGATCTCAAGCCAATTGGGATGTGAATACATTCGAAGTCACAACCGGCCAACTCTCTGATCCGGAACCTTGCCTTCCGGATCAGCTCAGCAACCAACTCCTGTGGCCGGGTCATCCTCTTGGACTGATGATGACTCAGGAAGACCCACTCTATGATCAAGAGTGGATCATTCCCTTCTCGGTCCTTCTTTGGGATGTTCCTCCATTGGAAGATCATCCCATGGAGGTGTGGCAACTTTCCCATTATTATGAATTTGAAAGGAAGTTCTGGGTCAATTCTGTGAGCTTGCCTTTTGGACATAGCGTCCTGCACTTTTTCCAGTGCCTTCTCTGCCTCAGGGGTAAGGACCCTAGGAGAACTCAGCTCCTCTCCCCCTTTCAATAAATTGAAAAGGGGGGCTAGGTCGTTGGTGGTGAGACCTAGCCAGGGTCTTACCCAATTCAAACTCCCACACAGCTGGTGGACATCTGCAAGGGAACTTACTTTTGTTCGAATTGCCAATTGGGGAACATTGGGGAACAATGGTCCGCCTTCCGATTTCGAGCCCGAGGTGATTCCAGGGCGGCATCCGCTGAACCTTTTCTTCCTGTAGCTCAAACCCTGCAGCAACCAGTGCATCGACTGTCAGACCAAGCACATGGGAAAGCATGTCATCATTCGGGGCACACACCAGGACATCATCCATGTAGTGGTAGATGATGGCCTGTCCCGCGGCTGCGTGGACAGGGGACAGCAAGGAGGCCACATACCACTGGCAGATAACAGGTGAGTTCTTCATCCCTTGCGGGAGAACTCACCAGTGATAGCGTCTCCTTGGGGCTTCCCGGTTGATGGTGGGAACCGAGAAAGCAAAACGTGGGGCATCGTCAGGGTGCAGAGGAATTTGAAAGAAGCAATCTTTTATATCTATAACAGCCAATTGCCAATTTTGGGGGAGCATGGTCGGGGAAGGCATCCCAGGTTGGAGAGACCCCATGTCCTCAATGACATTATTAATTTGGCGGAGGTCCTGAAGGAGCCGCCACTTGTCCTTCCCCGGCTTTTGAATCACAAAAACTGGGGAATTCCAAGGGCTGTCGGTTTCTACAATGTGGCCCTTGGCCAATTGCTCCTTCACAAGCTCCTCGAGCGCTTTTAATTTCGTTTTTGAAAGCGGCCACTGCTCCACCCAAACTGGTTCATTCGTCAGCCAATTAAGTTTCTTGGTGGGACGCTCGTCAATGGACGCTCCGGAAATCTCCACTGAGGGGTCAGGTATGTCAATTTTGACCCCCCATTGAGACATGAGATCTCTGCCAAGCAGAGGCTCCTTGTAATCTAAAACAAAAGGACGGATGTTAGCCAATTGTCCTTTTGGCCCCTTAATTTGCACTATGCTCCTGGATTGTCTCGCCAATTGCAACCCTCCGACACCTTGAACGTGTCCAGCCACATCCTGCAGAGCCCAATGTGACGGCCAATCCTGGGCTGGCACAACAGTCACATCTGCCCCGGTGTCTAAAAGACCAGTGATGTTAATTGTTTCCCCGCCCACCCTGAACTCACAGTCTACCCGGGGCCTTTCTTCAGTGATGGCTTGCACAGGGCAAGCCACCGGGGTGTTGTTCGCTCCCCGGGTAGGGATGATTTGTGCAATCACCTGTCCCTTAGGAATAAATGTGGGTGGATGGGTGCAGCGCAGCCAGCGGACAAGATTTCCGGGGTCGTTGACAAGAACCCCTGGAAGAATCTCGACCTCTTGCGGGGTATACTTACAGTCCCCGATGATGACAAGCTCCTTTCCTTGGACTGGCCAGGCTCCTTGTTCTTTGGTGTTTATGGAAAGGAAGGTCCAATCTGCCGTCCTCAGATAGAGCGCTTCGGTGAGCCGCAGCCGATAAGGTTCCTGCCTTGATGATGTTACTAAAATTGGCTTTGAAAGGTCATGGTCAGTACCGTATGTCAAATCTGGTATGTCACGTCCGGTATTATTGTCTGTCTCAGTGAAAGGCAGCGTATCATTGGCGCTAGATGTTTCTTCCCCCTCCCCCGCTGCTCGGTCCGCCCTATTTCTATCTTCGCGCCGGGCGGACCTGCGCTCCCCCCTTAGTTTAACTGTGGGGAGCTATCTGCCGACCCTCCCCTGTTCCCACTCCCCCCGCCTTCCCCCCTTTTCTTTTTCAAAGCTTCTATGGCATCCCGCAGTGGGCAGGTGTTCGCCCAGTGCCCGGGCTCCCGGCAGATTAGACACCGGTTCTTCTGGGGCACATACGATCCACGTGTCGGTCCCTGGGTGCCAGACACTGCTGAAACTCTTGGTGTTATTGATTTCCCTTCCCGGTCGTTTCCCTGCATGTAGGGGACCTTTAGCTGACACACCCTGAGCATATCTGGAAGGGTCGGAGGGGGGTCCAGAGGGAGACTCAAAATTGCACTCCGGCACATATTATTTGCATTTGCAAACACCATCTCCCTCAAGATCCCATCCCTTACCACCACTTCCGTTACTTGCACCTCGATTGCTCGGGTGAGCCGCTCGACGAACTTAGTGAAACTTTCCTTGGTCCCCTGCATGATCTTGTAATAGGGTACGACCGGGCCGTCTGGCACCATTCCAAAAAATGCGGAGACCGCATGCTCCCTGGCAATCTGGAGGGCTTTGATGGGGATATCTGAGGTTTGGTCCGATGGGTCGGCCCATCTCCCCTCACCCATAAGGTGTTCTAAAGTGAGGGGGTTCCCGTTGTCATCCACCGCAGTCTCCGGGTCTCGGAGGAGACTGGGCAAGGCCTCCCTGAGTTGCTGCCTCCATGCTGCTACCCACAGTTTGAACTCTGTTGAGTCAAGCAGGCAGGAGAACAGCTGCTTCAGGTCCGCAGGAATAACGACAGCAGCATCGAGATCTGAACGGAGCAAACCCCTGAAATAGGGGCTGTCCCGCCCATAATCTCGATGGGCCTTGCACAGATCCCGGATGGTGGACTGGGGGAACGGGTGATGGATCGCTCGGACCCGCTGCCCTCCTCGGGAGCCCTTATAAACGACTGGGGATACCGAAGGAACAGGGGAAGGCTGATGCATCCCTGCAGGCTCAGGCCCTGGCCCCGCCCCCTCCGGGCCCAGACCTTGGGAACCAGCAGGGGGAGCGTGGGAACCAGAAGCCCAGGAGGCAGGTCTTCCGGCAGGGGGCGTGGTTTGGGAACCCGATGATGTAAAGTGGGTGTTCCCATGAGGGGAGTAACTGGGAGGAGCCGAGGGTGGAGTTTTCTGTGAGGGAGGAGGCATGGGCAGAGCCCTTTTATGAAGGGGAGGAGTATAGGAAAGGAAGGGGTTGGAAGAGTTTGGGGCGGGAAGAAAAGGATTTAGAGAAGAGGAAGAGGGGGATGGGGAGAACCGTGCCATGCGGTCTCCTCCATCTTGGGGATAAGGGGTAGGGGAGCCATTTTGTGGTTGGGGAGTCTCAGCTAGACTAAATCTAACACGAGGTTTATTAACTGGGTAAGATGGGGAAGGGTGGAATTCTTGAGCAGCCCGGCCAGGGCTGCCCAAGAAGCCCCCAGCAGTCTGGCTAGGACTGCCCGGGCGGGGGGGTCGAGAATTCCTGGGGGAGCCTGAGCCAGCAGGTTGGGGTCCTGCTGCTCCCTTCAGAATTCCCTTCTGGGGACAAGGGGAAGGGGAACGGGGACAGGGAGAACAGGGGGAGGTTTGCCTAAAACTGGGCTTTTTCTGCACTCCCTTGGTGGTAGTTGAAGCAGCTGCTGAGAGCTGCACAGCCAGATTAAAGAATTTTGTGGCTTGCTTGTCCCCTTGGAGCACCAGATCATGGATTTTGTTTTGTACAACCGTCCAAAACTTGGGGCTGTACACCTGCTCCGGGGACACACGAGGAAAGTGCAGGAAAAGCCACCTCACAAACCACTTGAGCTTGCCCCTCGAAACCTTTAACTGGGCGAGCTCCACAACCGACTTAAAACTATGATACACACCTTTTTGGGCAGCGGAGAGTTTTGCGCCCATCTCTCCGAAACTGAAACCAAAATCAGGGGCTCGGGGACACCTCAACCCGAACAAAACCCCCTTGCCTGCTGCCCACCCGATGACACCCAGACAAAAGCAAACTTAACAGAAAACGAACGCGGAGGTCACTCCCCTAAAACCGGGCAAAACCTGAAACCCAAACCCGGGGGGTCCGCACTGAAAAATAAAATCGCAGTGTCTAAAACCCCTGTGGACACTTCCACCCAAAAGACAACTGCCCGAAACTTAAAGTTTACAAAACGAAAAAGAACAAAAGAGCACCCAGAGGAGAGTAACCCGCAGGGGGATGAGGCTAACCACCACCCCCCCGAGCTGCGCAGCCTGGGATCCCCCCCACTCCTGGAGGATCCCTCCCGAAATTAAGGTCTCCACACCGGGAGCACCCTCCGAAAGTAAGCCCCCTCACGAAGAAGGCTTACCCCCTCCTGGGATGCGATGAAGCCTGGGGTCTCGAGATCAGCTGCAGGAAGAGGACCTGCTGGGCGCTTCAGGCTGTCCTCTTCGTCCCTTGGGAGCGTGATCTTACGAAGCCGCTCGACCAAGGGTAGCGGGGCGTCCAGAGACTTTTCTTCAGGCTCTTGCAGCCTCAGTCCGTGCCGCGGGGTCCGCCTCGTGGCCCCGCAGTGGGCGCCAAACCGCTGTCGCGGTGCTGTTCCTCACGCTGATGAGCGCGGCCACGGGCTAGCTCAGTCTCGTGCACCGCGGCAACATATGAGGTCGGGGTGGCGAGCCGGGCGAGCCACCTCCTCCCTGTGGGGTCTTGGTTCCCCTCTCAGCGACGGCCAGCAGATGGCAAATGCAACCCACGGCAGCTAATCAAAAGGCGGACTCCTCTGGGCTCAGTTAAACAGGATTTTATTCAGGGGGAGAGGCAGCACGGGGCTCAGCACTCTCTGACCCACCGCCCAGAAGAGACCCCGGGGGCAGGCGTGCACGAGCTTTTAAAGTGGGGTGGAAACAGGGGTGGTGACAACCGGTCAGCCAGTCACAGGAATCGGGGGGTTAACCGGGGGTGTGAACCATGGAACTGGGGACCAATCACAAAATGAGGGGAGGGGGTCTCCCGGGCCCCAGCCTATCACTCGGCACCCTTCCTGGAGGATTCTAGAAGCCAGGGAAGGGTCTCTGAGTGGCAGGCAGGCGACCACAAGGTGGGGGGCGGGATTGACAGCGACAGGTGCAGGGAAGGGATGAATGACAGAAAACGTCGGGTTTTACAATAGACAAAACAACCGATGCAGAAGGGAAAACCAATGCAGAACACAGGGGTATACAGTGAACTAAACCATTATAAAAATAACTTAAAAATATTACAAAAATAACTTAATAACTTAATAAAAACAATTCTCACACCACCACATCCAAACTCTCAGCGTCCCACCACTAATTCTCTCCTCCAGGTTGTCACCCCAAGGTCCGATGTTCAGTTCCAATTAAAGGTGATTTTGAAAAAATACATGGGGAACACCCAGAGTCAAACACCTTCTTCACAGAAGTAGCAGTGAATGTTCATTTTATTGAGGGTACATAGGGTTCTTTTATACATACATCATTCTAGTGCATAAGCTGTTCACGCAGCATTTTACTACATGTCACTGGCTATCTCCTCGTGTCCACGAGCTCCAGGCAGCTATACTATTGGCTAGTGTTATCTGCATAAGCATTCCTTTGCAGTTACCTGTTTACACTATGTTGAGAGGCCAACAGCTTGTTCCCAGGCTCTTCGTCCTGGTTCTCAGGCTCAACGTCCTTGACAGTGCTAAAACAAGAGAACTTTCCAAGCACTGTAAGGCCTCTCTGTGTCTGTCTCCAAAAATCCTGCTACAGTCAAGGAACAAACAATCGTGCTTCAGCTGATTGTCATCAAAAACAATCCCAAGACGCTCCACAAACTGCAACAGCTCTGTGGTTCCATTAATTGGGTTCGACCCCTTCTTGGAATTTCCTCAGAAGACCTCGCTCTGCTTTTTAACCTTCTGTGAGGGAGCGGCGAACTCAATTCTCCTAGGAGCTTGACCCCTGAGGCAAGAAAGGCAATTACCTGCATCCAAGAGGTTCTGTCAGCCTGACAGGCCCACAGGTATGATCCATCTTTGCCGTTTCTGCTTGCAGTGTTAAGTAGAGTCCCGCATTAGAGTGGACTGATTTTTCAATGGGACCCGGACTTGAAAGACCAGTTGCTCATCCTCGAATAGGTTTTCCTTCAAGCACAACCAACTAAAACAGTAACCACACCGCAAGAAACCATGGCAGCAGTCATCTGTAAGAGCAGGGCTCCCTTCCCCTCTCTTGTGGGGTGTGACTTTGCATGCATCTACATGTCATTGGCAACTACCGAGGAGCCAGAGCTTCTGCTCCAAAATAATGACAACCTTCAGTTCGCCCTAGATATCTATCCAGGAAAAATTTCCATCCATATCCTGGCCACAAATTATTTAAAGCAGAACTTCATTTGGTTCCCAAATTCATTCAAGGTAAAACTCCTCTCGAAGCTGTGACAGTCTTTACAGACGGGTCAGTGTCTTCCCATAAGTCAGTCATGACTTGGAAAGACACTAGGACACAGAAGTGGGAGTCTGACGTCTGAGTAGTGGAAGGATCTCCACAAATTGCTGAGATGGCAGCCGTCGTCAGGGCATTAGAGAAGTTCAAAGACCAACCGTTTAACCTAATCACAGATTCAGCATATGTAGTTGGTATAGCTATGAGGGCTGAACATGCCTTTTTAAAGGAGGTGTCAAATAGAAACCTTTATAATTTGCTTTCTAAACTGATTTATCTTATCTCCCACAGAAAGCAACCATATCATGTCATGCATGTGAGGTCGCACACTGACCTTCCCGGTGCTATCGTGGACGGCAACAAGAGAGCAGACGCACTGGCAATGGCGGCACAAACACCAGCCCTCCCAGACACGTTCCAACAAGCCAAGCTCTCCCATCAATTTTATCATCAGATTGTCCCAGCACTAGTGAGGATGTTTCACCTCACCAGGGAACAGGCCAAAGCTGTGGCAGGATCATGTCCGCAATCATATCTGACGTGTCTGTGTCTGCCAATCATACCAGGTGCCCTTTTTAGACAAAGGCATCAACCCAGGAGGGCTCAATAGTAATGAACTGTGGGAGACGGACGTTACACATGTTCCATCTTTTGGTAGGCAGAAGTATATTCACATGTCAGTAGATACATTCTCAGGTGCAGTTTTCACCTCAGCACATGCGGGTGAAAGCATCTGCTTTGTTAAAAGACATTTCTTATTGGCTTTTGCAACTCTGGGAATTCCCCAGAAAATCAAAACAGACAATGGCTCCACCTACTCCTCAAAACAGCTAAAGGCATTCTTCCAAGATTGGGGCATCAAACATAACAAATGGATACTGTACTCTCCCACAGGCCAATCAGTCGTTGAGAGGACGTATCAGACTCTTAAGAGAGTCCTTCACCAACAGCGGGGAGGTGCAGAGACACTTCCTCCCGTTGAGAGGCTCTGCAAGGCACTTGATGTAATTAACTTTCTAAATTGTTCAAGCACTGAGCCTAACCCCCCCGTCATCAGGCACTTCTCGAATTCAGCCCGAGCTAAGCTTGAAGAGAAGCTGCCTGTGTTGATCAAGGACCCAGAAACACATCAAATATCAGGCCCTCTTCGGCTGATTACCTGGGGTAGAGGGTACACATGCATATCCATGCCTACAGGCCCTAGGTGGCTTCCTGCAAAGAACATCAAACCTTACCTAGGACCCATGGATACTAATAAAGCCAATTCTGAGCAAAATACAGAGTCACCAAAGGTGCAGCAGACAGCCGCTTGGAAGAGGAGGAGAAGATGGCCAGTCCCACAAAAGACAGCTCAGTGTCCTGTGACCAGACAACAGACAAGACAAGCAAGGCCTACCGGATGTAACAAAAACTAAGAAAATAAGTGATTTCTTTCCTTACCCTTTATTCTTTACCCTTATTTCCTTACCCTCTCCCACAAAATCCTTTTACCCAAGCTATGTTGTTAACTTTATTTAAAAATATCTCTTCTATTTGTTAAACTACTAAATTGTTTTTTATTGATATAGAACACTAACCCACCGTCCTACAAAAAGAGACAAAGTATGGAGACAAGACATATTCTCCTGCTGATTGTTTTTATCATCACCACCCAAACTGTGGTCCAGACAATAGAACACCCAGAAACAGATGCTGCAGTGCAGAAGATGCTGCGATACGCTATTGCCCAGCATGACAAAAGTAATTTCCATCTGTTCCCAAGCCAAATTGTAAAGGTCATAAAGGCAGAAAAGCAAGTTGCAGGAGGAATCAAATATAATATAGTGGTGAAATTAAAACAAGATAACAAGTATGAACTATGTAACTTAGTGGTATTTAATACACCATGGAAGAACTCAATACAAATACTAAAAGACCAATGCCAAAAGAGTGAGCCCCCAACCAACACTCCTGATCTGAAAAAGACTGATATAACCACTCAAAAACCTCTAACAACTAACTTTAGACATAAAAGTGAAGACCAAGTCACAGAACAGATAGCTGCTGAAAAAAATTATAAAACTCCTTATTTCTTTGTTATTACTGTAACCATTCTTTTACTGCCTTTATCCATCTATCTTTATCATTTATATCATCGCAAGCATGTTATTAATGCTGTCTTTTCAGTTTTTCAACAGGGAGGGGAAAACAAACTAGACAAAGACAGTAAAGGATCAGAGGATGATCCAAATAACCTGCCAAACACCCCCCCTTGAAGGGACAGCAGTTTAAATTTCTTTTATCTTACCCCCCTCAAAAACTTCCCCAGATACCTGTTTCCTGTACCCCTTCTTTTCCTAAAGTTCCCTAGTGCCTAAATAATATGTTGATAGTTTAAACTAGTTTTTCTTTTTAGAAGCAAACCCCAAAGGACCACTCTGAGATGAGAGGCAGTTACCGTGTCACAGTGATGCGGATGCTCCTCACACTCCTCATGCTCCTCAACATCAAAGCATGGAAGATGGGACAACCACCAGAAAATGTGTGGGTGACACTTGCCAAGACCCTCCAGCAAGACAATTTGTGCCTGTCCATGGGCTCCGTCAGCAGTCCTCTGTCATCGTGCCTGGTAGGAATCCCATTCAAGATCAACGAGCCATCACCTCTGCATCCCTTTGCAGGGAACTGGCCTGCCCTGCCCACCGCAGAAAAAGGACCAGCCCGAGAAGCCTGGGAACAGTGGGTGAAGCTCATACCCAAAGCTACAACAGACGCTCACAAAGAAAACCCAGTAGCAAACTCCGAGTCCCAAGAGCTTGATCTGCTTGTCTCAGCAAAAGCTAGTTATAGTTTTAATTTTTACTTTCAAAATGCGGCCTCTAGTTACAAAAATCAAAGTAAACCCCCTAAACAAAATTTACAATTTGGTCAACTGGTGCAACTATACAACAAAAATTCCATTTGACACTTCTGGCTTCCTTATTCCCAGGGCACTTCCCAAGGGCGTGTTCCTAATTTGCGGCGATAGGGCGTGGGCAGGAATCCCTTCCTGAATCCGAGGAGGTCCATGCACCTTTGGCCGACTTACAACACTCACCCCAAACATTACTCTCTTAAAAGAATGGAAACAAAAGAGTAAATTTGCCCGTCCAAAAAGATCCTATACCCAATTTGACAAAAATTTTGATGCCACCCTTTTTGATTGGTGCCCTTGGGTAACTTTATGGTGCTTGTATCCCCAATCGTCTGCTCTGTTTGTGCTATATATTGAGTTCTGTGCCTTTAAGACTGGCTCTGAGAGCAAGGAGAAGCGCGGAGTTTGTTTTGAGAAAACTGCCTGACTGCTACACATTCTTCTCTGGATGGGGTGTTCAGCAGAGATTTTTTTTGCTTTTAGTTAGTTTCAGCTAGCTAGGGCAGAGAAGTTCCCTGGACTGTTTTTTTTTCCTTTTTCTTGGAACTGTTTAAACCTGCTCTGGACTGAAAAAACCCAGGGGAGCACTGGGGGCTGCACCTGCGGCCCACCGGGGCCTGGACCTCGGCATTTTCCAGCAGCACCGGAGGGACTGGGACTGATGAGAGACAGAGAGAGCCGAGCTCCACCCACGGCAAGAACTTTCTCAATTTGCCATCTCACTCCAGAACGAGAGGTTTTATTGTTTCATATTATTCATTCTTTATACTTGTATGTACTTCGTTTGTTAAGTAAAATAGTTTTTTCCACTTTTCTCCAAAGAAGTTTTTTACTGGACCAGTTGGAGGGAGGGGCCACTTGGGTTTGCTTCCCAGAGGGATCCTATTCAGGGGTTTTCTCCCAAATTTGTCCCTAAACCAGGACAGAGGGATTGAGACCAAATGGACGGAGATGAAATGAGGCACAATGAAAAGGAACAAAACTTGCCAAAAGTACTCCAATTCAAATGCTGCAATCAGGCAAGAAGTGGAAATAAAGGAAGGAAGGAGAGAAAACGAAATTGAGGAAATGCAAGCTTAAAATGAAAAAGCAAAAAATGTTTAAAGCATGTGAAAAGCAAAAAGTAAATGGGATGACAAGAAGTGCAGGGAAAGGGGTTGAAGCTTGCCCAATTAATCTTTCTTGAAACCTTGAAAAGAGGGAACAAATTCTAACAAACGCTCAGGAAAGGAGATACTGTGAGAAACAGTGCGAATGGAAACAACCGAGAATATTTGGAACCAGAGTGATTGAGACCAAATAGACAAAGATGAAATGAAGGTTACTGAAAAGGGCCAACACTTGCCAAACATACTCCAACTCAAATTCTGCAATTAGTCAAGAAATGGAAATAAATGATGGAGAGGGAAAAAATCTAAAAAATGAAAACTTAAAATGAAAAAGAGAAAATTTTGAAAGTATGTGAAAAGAAAAAAGTTGATGGTATGAGAAAAAGTGATGGAAAAGGGATGGAATCTATCCACATTAATCTTCATTGACATTGCAAGATTGCATTCCCTTTCCCGAAAGGAAAGTGTTCCTTTCGGGAAAGGGAATGAAAACTTGAAAACAGGGAACAAAGTCTAACAAACGATGAGGAAAGGAGATATGATGAGAAACAATGCAAATGAAAACAACCGAGAAAATTTGGATCCAGAGTGATTGCGACCAAATGGACTGAGGTGAAATGAGGGGCACTGAAAAGGACCAACACTTGCCAAACATACAGCAATTCAAATGCTACAATCAGGGAAGAAATGGAAATAAATGAAGGAGAGGAAAGAAATGGAAGAAATGCAAGCTTAAAACGAAAAAAGGAAAAATTTTGGAAGCATGTGAAAAGCACAAAGTGGATGGTATGACAAGAAGTGCAGGGAAAGGGACAGAAGCTTGCCCAATTAATCTTCATTGAAATGGGAAGATTTCATTCCCTTTGGAAAGTCTTCCTTTTGGGAAAGGGAATGAAATCTTGAAAACAGGGAACAAAGTCTAACAAACGCTCAGGAAAGGAGATATGATGAGAAACAGTGTGAATGAAACAACCGAGAATATTTGGAAGCAGCGTGATTGAGACCAAATGGACTGAGCTGAAATGAGGGGCACTGAAAATGACCAAGTTTTGCCAAAATACTCCAATTCAAATGCTAACATCAGGCAAGAAATGAAAATAAAAGAAGGATGTTGCGGTTCCTTAAGCGTGGTCTCCACGCACGCCCGGGCTAGCTCAGGCACCATGGTGTGGAAAGGTACGGACAGCTGGCCGTGCCAGCTAACCCGATCCTGTGGGGCCTTGGATCCCACACGACCTCGGCAGCAGGCACAGGTGGTGCAGGGCAACGACAGTGGAGATAGAAATGCGGACTCTGCTGAACGGGTCACAAGATTTAATTGGAGCCCCGGCGTGGGACCTCCTGACCTCCAGGTAACTGCCTAGGCAGAGACCCCCAGGCTGCTTGCCAGCAGCTTTTATTTGGAGGTGGAAGAGGCAGTGGGTGAGCAAATCAGGGATCACCAGGGAGGGGTCACATGGATGAATGATATTTTCATAAACCAAACATAAATGATGAGGAGGGAACCCCTCTGGATCTGACCTATCACTCGATGCCCTTGGAAGAACTTTCTAGCTCCAGGGGAAGGCCCCAAGATGACAGGCAGACCCCAGAGGAGGGGGCAGTGGGGGATTGACATATAACGGTTGGAGGGGAGAAGAGCAGGGAAAGGTCATTAGGGAAAACAAACTGGCGTAAATAGAATGAACCATAAATTAATAGCACATACAATAAAACCAAAACTAAATCCCACACCACTACAGAGCTCCCCAGCAGCTCTTTGAAGGTGGTCCTGAGCTTAGACCAGGCTCCCTTGGAGAAGGAGTTCCAATTACGAAAATGCATAAGAAAAAGAAGCGAGCAATAGGAGGCATTCATAAAAGCTCCTGTTGGAGAGCCAGCTAAAGGTAAAGGTGCCTGTAAAACGTCTTGTGCACAAGAACCGTGTGGGAAAACGGACTGTGTAAGTACCATGGGGTTGGGCAGGGGGGCAGCTGTATGTTTGTGTGTGTGTAGAATATCTAAAATGGGGGCTGGTAGCCCAGACCCCTGAAGCAAGTGTGAACCTCCCAGTACCACGTTTTCAGCCCTCTATGAGAAGACCAGCTGGGAAAGGAGGGAAGCGAAAGAGAGAATGAGTGAGGTTCCCTGGGAGGGACTGGCAGGAAGGGTCCTGACCCGAGAAGCCAGGGGAAGGCCCTCGAGGAGAAGGGAGCGATCTGATCACTGGGCGAGGTGAATAAGGAGGGGAGCAATTGAGTCAAGTTCAATTTTCTTTGAGAAGAAAATAGTTGGTAAATTTAGTACGAGACTAAGAGGGATTGTGAGGGAAAGTGGCTAGAAGGATATAGTCAGGGAAGAGAGATTGGGAGAAAGATTGGAATTAGGTGTGAGGCAAACAGTTGGCAAAAGACAAGATAGTGTAACAGAATAATAAGTGAGAGGACTGAACCACAAAGTGAGTGAGGGAGACCAAGATTCTCCTGGAACCAGGGGTTTCTTGATTTGTTGCCGCCAAAAAAGGGTTTGAGGAAAAGTAACTCCTTAGAACCAGGGGCTGCGAATTATGAAGAAAATTCACAAGAGCCTGGTATACCTGGGAACTGTGAGGGGGGTTCTCAGGAGGGGAGCATCCCTCAGGACAGTCCACTGGGGATGATGTTACAATACTGGGATGCATGGGAATCCCAAAGAGGAAAAAGCAAGCAGAAAATGATTAATTACTGTATGTTTGAATGGACAAAGGAAATGATCTGGAAAGATAACTTATACGGGGCAAGGTCTGGATTGTTTGAAGATAGGATTTGCCAGGCTTTGAATTTGTATGTGAATTCAAAAGAACCTTTTAATCAGGAAGAAAGTGAATATACTGCTCTGTGGCTTCCCAAAGGAAAGGGTGAATTTGTCGCTCGAAGGCAGGGAAGCGAGGGTTTTCCATTCTATCCTTTACAAACTAGAGGGCGAGCAGCCAAAAAGGACAGACACGAGCCCTAGGATCCGTTAGATCACCTCCCACCCCCTTATAGGCAACCTAATCAGCCCGTTCAACCCCAGGGCCCCGAGGGTCCTCCTGTAAATGCAAACACACCCCCTATTCAGGAGGAGCCAGTAGCACATAGAACTAGAGGGGAGGGGACGGGGAGAAGTGATGATGGGGATGGGGAAGCAAAAATGGAAGATTGTCGCAGTGTCCTCTAAATGCGCTGACCAGCGCTGCCCCAGGCTAGCTCAGGTGCACTGCGGCGAGCGCTCGAGAGGTCGGGGTGGCGGGCACAGAGAGCCACCTCCTCCCTGTGGGGCCTTGGCTCCCCACGCAGCGACGGGCACTAGCGGGTGACTTCAGGACCACGGCGGCGGAGAAAGGAGTCGACTCCAACTCGAGCAGTGTGATAACGATGGAATTTATTGGGGAGAACAGACTCGCACGGAGCTCTGCCTCAATCAACGACCGCCCGAGAAGAGCGCAGAACAGCCCCGTGCAGCAACTTTTAACTGAGGGAGGGAACAGGGGTGGCGACAACAGGTCTGCCAATAGGAAAACACTTGGGCGTAACTGGGGGAGTTAACTTCGTGAACAACAACCTATCCCGAGACGGGGGAGGGGTTTCCTCTGGGCACCCACCTATCACACGACGCCTTCCCTGGATCTTTCCAGAAACCAGGGAAGGGTCCCAGCTTGAGTGACGGGGCGCCCAAGGGGAGAGGGAGAGGATTGACAAGGCTAAAATAAGTAAGGGGATGATTGACATAAAACGAACTGGGACTCCTTAACTCGTAAACAAGTAGAAACCATACAGAACATAGGGGGGTACAAGGAACGAACCATTACAACGAATTACAGAACTTTACATAAATAAACCTTTTAAAATAATTGCGCACCGCCACAGAAGATCAACTATACCCACTTAGAAAAGTTCCAATGGCAAATCCAGAACAGAGACCTATTGGTGATGTGAGTGTTCCCCTGAACACAGGGGATGTTAGGGAGTTTAAGAAGGAGCTGGGCAGGCTGCTAGAGGATCCTATCGGAGTGTCAGAGAGATTAGATCAGTTCTTGGTGCCAAATATATACACCTGGGTGGAACTGCAGTCTATCTTAGGAATCTTGTTTACCATGGAAGAAAGAGAAATGATTAGACATTCAGGAATGAGGGTTTGGGATAGAGAATGTCAGGGGCCAGACCAGGGGGATCATAAATGGCCTATGCAAGATCCAGGTTGGAATAATCAGAATGAAAGACCCAGGCAGAATATGAGTGATCTCTGGTGGATGATTATCCGAGGAATCTGGGAAGCAGTGCCCAAGGGGCAGAATATAGGGAAAGCTCTAAGTCAGCACCAAGGGAAGGATGAACCCCTGGCAGACTGGTTAGAAAGACTAAGAAAAGCCTTGCAGTTATATTCTGGTGTCGACCCCGATACTGCAGCAGGACAGGTCCTTTTGAAAACACAATTTGTAGCTAGGGCCTGGGGGCACATCAGGAAGAAGCTGGAAAAAGTAGAAAATTGGCAGGATAAGGGGCTTCAGGAATTGTTAAGAGAAGCACAGCAAGTGTATGTGAGAAGAGATGAGGAGAGGCAAAAGACAAAACCACGGATTTTAATGGCAGCAGTCAAGGAAACACAGACAACCATGAATACAGAGAAGCACTCAGGAAAGATCAAACAACAGAAAAAGGCAGGTCCCACCTCTGGGGATACGAGATCCACGTGTTTTTCCTATCACCAGAAAGGACACTTACAAACTTCTTGTCCTACCTCCAGGGGTACAGGACCCACTTGTTTTTATTGCCACAAGAAGGGGACATCTACAAAAATTCTGTAGAAAGAGGCAGTAAGATGAGAAAATGTTTCAAGAAGAGTTAGGGGGGTCAGGGGCTTTATTTAATGAGGACTGAACACCTAGAAGAGCCCTTGATAAAACTGAAAATAGGTCCTCAAAATGAAGAAATCACGTTTTTGGTGGACACAGAAGCTACTAGGTTGACAGTAAGAAAACTACCACAGGGATGTCAAGTAAGTTGTGAACGTGTCCTAGTAATTGGGGTTAAAGGAGAAGTTTTTCAGGTTCCTGTAATTAAAAATGTGCAGTGTGAATTAAATAAAAAATTTGGACTGAATGATTTGGTATTAATACGAGAGGCTGATAATAATTTATTAGGAAGGGACTTAATAATAGCATATTATGACCCAGCAACTTCGGCTGAGGATGGATCTTGGGGATATAGGACCCCAATTTATCTATTGAATCGGTTGATAAGACTCCAGGCAGTAGTGGAGGTTGTATCAAACCATACTTCTGATGCCCTAAAGTTACTGGCCAAGTAGCATTCACAAATGTGAGCATTTGTATATCAAACCAGAATTGCCCTAGATTATCTGGTGGCTGAAGAAGGGGGAGTTTGAGGAAGATTTAAGGAATCTGAGTGCTGTGTGTTGAGAGATGATCATGGGGAAGCCATCACAAAACTTGCTGAAGAAATTAAAAGAGTGCCACACATACCTGTTCAAAAGTGGAATTCTATTCTAAAAACTGATTGGTGGGATAACCTCTTTGGAGGAGCCTGGTGGAAGAAGGTGGGATTTATGCTGTTATGTTCTGGATTAGGATTGTTATTCTTACCATGCATGATTCCATGTCTTATTAGACTAATCCACCCAGTGATACAAGGAATGCAAATGACAGCAATGCCCATTGATCCAGAATTGGCAGCAAAAGGGAAACCAAAATCTTTGATGATATTAAAAGCTAGACCTACTCACACTCAAAAGAAAGGAGCCAAAGAGATGTTGACTGAACATAGAGACTACTCTAGCACAAGAGATGTCAAACAAATTTGAGAAGGAATGCGAAAAGCTTGATGTAGCATGGGAGATGTTAGAAAAATTAGAGGCTGAAATGAGAGAGCATGAAAACCTGGATTATTGGAAATATGGAAGAAATTGAGATTCAGTTTTAATTAAAAAGCATGAATCAATATGATTAAAAAGAGAAATGGAGGAAATTGTAATAAATTAAAATTATTCATGCTAATTGTAATAGTATCAATATTTTAATAATATATATTTTAGAAAATATTTGTTATAAAGTAGTAAAGGAAAAAGTAGATGTGATTAGTGTTACAAAGCAGATGGGCCCCTTGGCAGATGCTACATGAGAAAAATAAGATACAGGATTCAGTTTGAGATAAGCAAGAGTTTCAAAGCTGGATTGGCCAAAGCTGGGACTACTCCAAGGTAGGGAGATGGGCCCTTTGCAGATGTTATGGGATACAGGATGTCTTAAGATAGAACTGGCCTTGAGATGGACAAAGTTGGGACTATTCCAAGGCAGGGAGTTTGGGTGGTGGTTTGATCCATGAAATAATTACTTTTTGGAACATAATGCTTAGTTATGTATAACACAAAACTTAGAGCGCACGTGCAACCAGTAAGGTTATTCATAGGACGAGAGGAAGATGATGAGCCTTCATCTGAAGAAGACCACCAAAAAGCCAAGAAGACCCCTAACAACAAGTGGAGCATGCACTATGTAGTATAGTGACGTAGATTTTACAAATGGAAAATAGGAGGAGATTAATGGGAAATATTAATGAATATGTATTAGCATACAGTATATAAGTTCAAGTTGGATTACTTTGTTTTGTACGTGAGGTAGGGTGAGAAACTTAGCCTCCATACTCTGGTCAATTTTGCTTATGGTTTATCTGAACATTAATTACCTTTAATAAATCACTGCCAAATTTTTTTATATGCTTGATTATAAAACGCTACTTAAATAAAATTGCATTGCTGCTAAATTCAACTTTGTTGCGTATTAAATTAGACATATAGAGCTTAACTTAAAATCCTTCCTTCCTTGCTTTTCCCTTCCTCCTTTCCTTCTTTCTCTCCCATTTCTTTCTTTCTTCCTTCCTTTCTTTCTTTCTTTCTTTCTTTCTTAGGAGCAGGTGCCATACCCTCCCAAAATCACTGCCCCTCCACCTCAGCCCTGCACAGCACCTTAAACTCAGCCTTCCCAATTTCACTGCAACCTCCCACAAGTCACTTCCAGGCCCAAAACTTCCTTAAAGCACCAGCAGCCTTCAAAAACTGCTTCTTGGTTTCCCTCCCTCTACTCCCCTACTCCAAAAGCCCAAACCATCCTCTCCCCCCACTGCAATCCCTACCCCTCCCAACTTTCCTACCACCCCCACACTGCAATACCCCCACATTACATCGCCCCACTCCCATCCCATGTCATGCCATGCCTTCAGGGCAGGAAGTCCCCTCCAACCAGGCCTTGCACACTTCCAGCCATTCCAGGACAGCCACAGTTTTTCTACCCACTCTGTGCCAGGGCCCCACCGCCCTCCCAGGGAACAAGTCCATCCCCACATCCCAGCTCACCCTGGCCCCAAGCAGTGTCCAGCCATGGCCTGTGTCCTGGCGCTGCAGGCCCTTGGCAAGAGTCTCTCCCAGCCAGCAATTCCTGCTCTTCCCTGCTCTGGGGCAGCAGCTGCAAGTTGATTTGCTCCCTGGGCCACTGGCCCAGCCCCAAGCCAGGGCCGGGACCTTTCCCCAGAGCTCTGCCGGCACTGGCTCGCTTCGGCCGCAGCCCAGCAGACGGAGCTCAGAGCTCCCCGGGGGCTGCGCCTCCTGCCCAGGGACAGCAGCAGGGGCAGCTGAGACTTCTGCCCCGGGGCCAGCAGGGAATGCACCCCAGGGAACGGCTGGGGCTGGGCCAGGCCAGCTGCGGGCTGGAGACCAGCAAAAGCTTCTTCCCCTACAGGGGGCTTGACCACTCACCAGGCTCCCCAGGGAATGGTCACAGCTGCGAGGCTGCCGCAGCTCCAGGAGCCTTTGGACACCGCTCCCGGGAATGCCCAGGCTGCCACTGTTGGGCTGTCTGTGCAGGGCCAGGGCCTGGACTCCATGATCCCGCTGCCTCCCTCCCAGCTCAGCCCCTTCTGCAGTTCTCACCCTTGGGCTCAGCCTTTGTGTCTCCTCCAGGTGCTGGCAGAGCTCTTGGGGCCGGGGCAGGAGCGGGACAGCCCCAGCGTTCCCCTCTCTGTGACACCACGGTGGTGACAGCTCCAACGTTCCCTGCCTGGAGACGCTCCAAGGGAAGCGTCCAGAGCCACACCCAGACAGCAAAACTGACCGGGCACTGAGCACCCCCGGCCTGGGCTGATGTGCATTGCTGTGCACACAGCTCGGGGAAGGTCCCCCTGGCCACCTCCACAGTGCCACAGGCAAGTGTCACATAGAGTTACAGAGCCCTGCCCAGAGCTGCCAAGGAAAGCTGAAAAAATAATAAACAAAACCTAAACCATGACCTAACCAAACCAAACACCCTAAGGAAAAAAACCCAAAACAACAAAACAAAGAAACAAAACCACAAAAAAACCACCCCACCAAGAAAAAGACAACTCTGCCCCCAGCAGAGCTGCTGCCTCCTTCAGTACTTTCAGCTGCACTCACACACAGCACTGAGACTGCAAGCAATGACCATTCCTCAGGCACATCTGCTGCAAAAGCAGCTTGAGGACAGCCCTGGAGCAGGACTCCTCTCATGCCAGTGAAAAAGGCCCCTTGGCAGGCAGCTCTATGGCGCTTGCAAAGAGCAAGGGCCAGAGTCTCAGGCCACAGGGGAGAAAAGGGCTCTCAATTGCCCACCTCTGGCACATCAAGTCTGCTTCCAGGCTGCTTTCCACACAGCATTCCTCTGGAGGACTGCAGAAAGCTGACAGTCGACTTTGCCTTCTCCATGTTCTGTGCCCTAAAGCTGCCTGCAAGAAGAAATTCAGGCTCAGCTCCTGTGGCACAATCCCTCCTGGCCATGGGCACAGCACTGGGAAGGCCTTTGCACACCCAGCCTCTGCTGCAGCCAAGGAAAGCTCCTGGCTCAGGCTCAGCTTTCCTGCCCAGCCAGACCCCTCGTGTGCCCCAGCAGCAGGAAATTGCTGGATCTGGCTGATGGCAAACGGCTGCATCTGGAGTCCTGGCACTGTCAATGGACCAGATCTGGGTGGTGCCAGTGCCGGCACCGGGAAATTGCCACAATTTGGCTTTTTGTGCCAGCAAATTGCTGCACTTGGGCTGTGCCAGCACCAGGGCACTTCTGGATGTGGGCTCCAGCTGTGCCAGGAAACACCAGATTTTAGGCTCCAGATGCTGAAAAAAATTGATTTCTTTTCTTTTCTTTTCTTTTCTTTTCTTTTCTTTTCTTTTCTTTTCTTTTCTTTTCTTTTCTTTTCTTTTCTTTTCTTTTCTTTTCTTTTCTTTTCTTTTCTTTTCTTTTCTTTTCTTTTCTTTTCTTTTCTTTTATTTTCTTTTCTTTTTTCTTTTCTTTTCTTTCCCAGCTGCCCGTACCTTCCCAAACTCACTGCCACTCCACCTCAGCCCTGCTACACAATTGCTACAATCACCAGCACCTGCCCAAAACTGCCTCTTGCTTTCCCGCCCTCTATGCCAACAGCCCAAAACACCCCATCCCCCCTTTCTATTCCTACCCCTCCCAACTTTCAAAAAACCCCTCACACTGCAATCCTCACATTACACTGGCCACACCAGACCAGACCACGCCACGTCTTCAGGCCACCAAGTCCCCTGCAACCACACCTCGGACACTTCCAGCCATTCCAGGGCAGCTGCAGCTTTTCCATCCCACTCTGGCCCAGGGCCCCACCACCCTCCCAGGGAACAAGTCCATCCCCACATCCCAGCTCACTTTGCCTCCAAGCAGCATCAAGACATTGCCTGTGTCCTGGTGCTGCAGGCCCTTGGCAAGAGTCTCTCCCAGCCAGCAATTCCTGCTCTTCCCTGCTCTGGGCCACAAGCTGCAAGTTCATTTGCTCCCTGAGCCATCGGCCCAGCCCCAAGCCAGGGCCGGGACCTTTCCCCAGAGCTCTGTGGCCACTGCAATGCTCACAGCTCTGAGGCTGCTGCAGCTCCAGGAGCCTTTGAACATCACCCCAAGCAGATGCCCAGGCTGCCACTCTTGTGCTGTCTGTGCAGGGCAGGGGCCTGCACTCCATGATCCTGCTGCCTCTTATTACGATCTGCTCATACAAGCGGGGGTCATAATGGTTTGTTTACTGATCTCAGAGTGCAAAACACAGCACAGAGGGGATTTCACTATGAATCAGAACAAATGCACTTTTTATTGATTGACCATAGCAAATGTGATAGAGGGATTAGGAGTGAGAGAAAGAGATAGAGAGAGAGGAAAAAGGGGATATAGCTACCAAATGTGGAGATGAAATCCTCATGTTCCGGTTGATGGGTGCGCCTTTCACACTGGGGAGAGTCTATTTTAAAATCTCTGGTTTACTCAGGGGTTTTTATTATAGTCCTCAATTGCGGAAGGAACAAGTAATACAAATAAGTCTATTGAAGCCACCGAGGGGGAACAGGAAGTCCATGTTCTCAGCAGTAAGCGAGAGCCATTGTCTTCTTGGTCCAACGACCACACCTGCAGGCAAACATCTCGCTTTGGTTAAGTCAGACCCAGCCCCCCATATTGGGGTCGTAGGGGTCTCATGTATCAGTCCTTGAGAGGGGGCTTTGATCTCCATCTGTCACGGTGGCTGTGAAGCAGATGAAGGATTTTCTGAGAGGGACCACCAGAGTTACCCCAGAAAGTCCACTTGGCCAAGAGGTGGGGAAATTCATAGGCTATTGCCATGCAGCAGGGACGGTGAAGCAGGTGCAATCTTCAGGTACAGAACTGCCATTACACTGCTCAAAGCCAGTGTACCGTGGTGTGGTGACACAGGAAAATGCACCTGCAGACGATTGGCAAACATCCACTTCGAGCAGGCCAGAACTGCAGTGGGGTCCTCAGGGTCCTTATGACGATTGTGAGGCAAATGAGGGGAACTTCAGACCGACTCTTACACCAAGTCAGGGGTGCTCAGTGGCCGGTCAGTTTCATGACTGAGTGTGGCTCTGGACGCTTCCCTTCGAGCATCTCCAAGGCATGGAATGTTGGAGTTGCCCCCAGCCGTGGTGTCACAGAGAATGGAACCTTGGAGCTGCCAGCATGGTGATGTCCCAGAGAGGGGAACGCTGGGGCTGTGCCACTCCTGGCCCAGCCCCAAGAGCTCTGGCTGCACCTGGAGGAGACACCAAGGCTGAGCTGGGAGGGAGGCAGCAGGATCATAGAGTCCAGGCCCCTGCCCTGCACAGACAGCCCAAGAGTGGCAGCCTGGGCATCCCCTTGGAGCGATGTCCAAAGGCTCCTGGAGCTGCAGCAGCCTCGGAGCTGTGAACATTGCAGTGGCCACAGAGCTCTGGGGAAAGGTCCCAGCCCTGGCTTGGGGCTGGGCTGATGGCTCAGGGAGCAAATGAACTTGCAGCTTGTGGCCCAGAGCAGGGAAGAGCAGGGGCAGTGGTGGCTGGGAGAGCCTCTTGGCAAGGGCCTGCAGCACCAGGACACAGGCAATGTCTTGATGCTGCTTGAAGGCAAGGTGAGCTGGGATGTGGGGATGGACTTGTTCCCTGGGAGGGCGGTGGGGCCCGGCCACAAAGTGAGCAGAAAAACTGTGGTTGCCCTGAAATGGCTGGAAGTGTGCAAGGGCTGGTTGCAGGGGACTTGGTGGCCAGAAGAATGGCATGGTATGGCCTGGAATGGCACGGCATGGAGCAGTGTAATGTAGGGATTGCAGTGTGAGGGGTTTTGTGAAAGTGTGGAGGGGTAGTGATGGAAATGGGAGATATGGGGTGTTTTGGGCTGTTGGCATAGAGGGCAAGCAAGCAAGAGGCAGTTTTGGGTAGGTGCTGGTGCCTGTAGCAATTGTGTAGCAGGGCTGAGGTGGAGTGGCAGTGAGTTTGGGAGGGTAAGGGCAGGAGAAAGAAAGACAAGAAAGACAGAAAGACAGAAAGAGAGAAAGACAGAAAGAGAGAGAAAGAAAGAAAGAAAGACAGAAAGAAAGAAAGAGAATGAAATCTTGTGATTTCAATGAAGATTAATTGGTCAAGCTTCCGTCTCTTTCCCCGCACTTCATGTCAACCTATTCACCCTGTGTTTTTTACAGGCTTTCAAAATATTCCATTTTCACTTTATGCTTGCATTTCTTCAATTTCTTTTCCTCATCTTTTCTTTACCTTTCTTGCCTGATTTCAGCATTTGAATTGGAGTACGTTTGTCAGGTGTTGGTCACTGCCCCTGATTTCTCATTATTTTTTATTCACAGTTTTTCTCATCATATCTCCACTCCTGAGCGTTTGTTAGGCTTTGTTCCCTGTTTTCAAGATTTCATTCCCTTTCCCAAAACACTTTCCTGAAGGGAATTAAATCTTGCCATGTCAGTAAAGATAAATTGGGCAAGCTTCCGCCCCTTTCCCTGCACTTCTTGTCATCACATCTAATTTTTTCTTTTCACGTTCTTTCAAAATATTCCATTTTTAATTTTAAGCTTGCATTTCTTCAATTTCTTTTCCTCTCTTTCTTTTATTTACCTTTATTACCTGGTGTCGGCATTTGAATTGGAGTACGCTGGGCGAGTGTTGGTCCTTTTCACTGCCCTTGATTTCATCTCAGTCAATTGGGTCTCAATCACTCCTGTTCCAAATTATCTCGGATTTTTTCATTCACTCTGTTTCTCTTCATATCTCTTTTTCTGAGCATTTGCTAGACTTTTTTCCCTCTTTTCAAAATCTCATACCAGTTCCCAAAAAGAAGACTTTCTTTTTGGGAAAATGGAATGAAATCATGCAATGTCAATGAAGATTAATTGGCAAAGCTTCCATCACTTTCAGTGCACTTCTCATCCCATTAACATTGTCCTTTTCACGTGCTTTAAAAATTTTCCCTTTTTCATTTTAAGCTTCCATTTCTTAGATTTCTTTCCTCTTCTTCTTTTATTTAATTTTCATGCCTGATGTTAGCATTTGAACTGAGTACTTTTTGCAAGTGTTGGTCCTTTTCAGTGCCCCTCATTTCATCTCAATCCATTTGGTCTCCATCACTCCGGTTCTAAATTTCCTAGGTTGTTTCCATTTGCACTCTTTCTCATCATATCTCCTTTCATGAGCGTATCTTAAACCTTGTTCCCTGTTTTCAATTTCAATGAAGATTAATTGGACAAGCTTCCGTCCCTTTCCCTGCATTTCTTCTCATCCTATTCACTTAGTGCTTTTCAGGTGCTTTCAAAATTTTCTCTTTTTCACTTAAGGCTTGCATTTCTTCACTTTTTTTTCCTCTCCTTCTTTTATTTCCATTTTTTTTGACTGATTGCAGCATTTGAATTGGAGTACTTTTGGGAAATGTTTGTCCTTTTCAGTGCCCCTCATTTCATCTAAGTCCATTTGGTCTCAATCACTCTGGTTCCAAATTTTCTCGGTTGTTTTCATTCGTATTCTTCCTCATAATGTCTCCTCTCCTGAGCGTTTATTAGACTTTGTTCCCTGATTTCAAGATTTCATTCTCTTTCCAGAAAGAAAGACATTGCCTTGGCGAAAGGGAATGAAATCTTGCGATTTCAATGAAGATTTATTGGGCAAGCTTTCTTCCCTTTCCCTGCATTTCTTCTCCTCCCATCCACTTCTTACTTTTCACATGCTTTCAAAATTTGCCAATTTTCTTTTTAAGCTTGCATTTCTTCAATTTCTTTTCCTCTCCTTCTTTTATTTGCCTTTCTCACCTGATGTTAGCATTTGAATTGGAGTAGGTTTGGCAAGTGTTGGTCCTTTTCATTGCCCCAATTTCATCTCAGTCCATTTGGCCACAATCACTCCAGTTCCAAATTTCCTCGGTTGTTTTCATATGCAATCTTTCTCATCACATCTCATTTCCTGAGCATTTTTTAGACTTTGTTCCGTGTTTTCAAGATTTCATTCCCTTTCCCGCAAGGAATACTTTATTTCGGGAAAGGGAATGAAATCTTTCAATGATAATGAAGATTAATTGGGCAAGCTTCCGTCACTTTCCCTGCACTTCTTTTTATCCCATTCACTTAGTGCGTTTCTCGTGCTTTCAAAATTTTCCCTTTTTCATTTTAAACTTGCATTTCTTCAATTTCTTTTCTTCTCCTTATTTACTTCCATTTCTTGCCAGATTTCAGCAATTGAACTGGAGTACGTTTGGCAAGTGTTGGTCCTTTTCACCGCCCCTCCTTTCATCTCAGTCCACTTGGTCTCAATAACTCTGGTTCCAAATTTTCTTGATTATTTTCATTTGCACTCTTTCTCATGTGGTCTCCTTTCCTGAGCATTTGTTAGACTTTGTTCCCTGTTTTCAAGATTTTATTCCCTTTCCCAAAAGGAAGACATTGCCTTGGGGAAAGGGAATGAAATCTTGTGATATCAGTGAAGATTCATTGGGCAATCTTCCATCCCTTTCCCTGCACTTCTTCGCATCCCATCCACTATTTATTTTTCACGTGCTTTCAAAATATTCCCATTTTCATTTTAAGCTTCCATTTTTTCAATTTCTTTTCCTCTCTTACTTTTATTTCTATTTCTTTCCTAATATTAACATTTGAATTGGAGTACATTTGGCAAGTGTTGGTCCTTTTCAGTGTCCCTCATTTTATCTCAGTCCATTTGGCCTCAATCTCTCCAGTTCTAAATTATCTCAGTTGTTTTCGTTCCCTCTCTTTCTCATCATATCACCTCTCCTGAGCGTTTGTTAGACTTTGTTCCCTGTTTTCAAGATTTCAATGAAGATTATTTGGGCAAGCTTCAATCCCGTTTCCAGCACTCCTTCTCATCCCATTCACTTTATGCTTTTTACAAGCTTTCAAAATTTTCCCTTTTTCATTTTAAGCTTGTGTTTCTTCAATTTCTTTTTCTCTGCTTCTTTTATTTACTTTTCTTGCCTCATTGCAGCATTTGAATTGCTGTATTCTGGCAAGTCTTGGTCCTTTTCACTGCCCCTCCTTTCATCTCAGTCCACTTGGTCTCGAAAACTCTGGTTCCATATTTTCTTGGTTATTTTAATTTGCATTATTTCTCATCATGTCTCCTTTCCTGTGTGTTTATTAGATTTTGTTTCCTGTTTTCAAGATTCCATTCTCTTTCCGGAAACGAAGACTTTCCTTTCGATAAGGGAATGAAATCTTGCGATTTCAATGAAGAATTATTGTGCAAGCTTCCATCCCTTTCCCTGCACTTTTTCTCATCCCATTCCCTTTGTGCTTTTCATGTGCTTTCAAAATTTTCCATTTTTCATTTTATGCTTGCATTTCTTCAATTTCTTTCCTCTTCTTCCTTTCTTTCCATTTCTTGCCTGATTGTACCATTTGAATTGGAGTACATTTTTGAAGTGTTGGTCCTTTTCAGTGCCCCTCATTTCATCTCAGTCCATTTCGTCTTATTCACACCGTTTAGAAATTTTCTCGGTAGTCATCATTTTCACTGTTTGTCACCATATCTCCTTTGCTGACTGTCTATTAAATTTTCTTCTCTGTTTTCATGATTTCCAGGAAGATAACTTGGAGAAGCTTCAATCCCTTGCCCTGCACTTCTTGTCATCACATTCACTTTTTGCTTTTCATGTGCTTTCAAAATATTCCCTTTTTCATTTTAAGCTTGCATTTCCTCAATTTCTTTTACTCTCCTTTATTTCCCTTTATTGCCTGATTGCAGCATTTGAATTGGAGTACTTTTGGCAAGTGTTGGTCCTTTTCAGTGCCCCTCATTTCACCTCAGTCCATTTGGTCTCAATCACTCCATTGCCAAATTTTCTCGGTTGTTTTCATTCGCACTGTTTCTCGTCATATCTCCTTTCCCGAGTGTTTGTTAGACTTTGTTCCTTGTTTTCAAGATTTCATTCCCTCTCCTGAAGGGAAGACGTTTTGTTCCGGAAAGGGAATGAAATCTTGCAATTTCAATGAAGATTAATTGGGCAAGCTTCTGTCCCTTTCCCTGCACTTCTTGTCATCCCATTCACTTTTTGCTTTTCACGGGCTTTCAAAATTTTCCCTTTTTCATTTTAAGCTTGCATTTCTTCAATTTCATTTTCTCTCCTTCCTTCCTTTATTTCCACTTCTCACCTGGTTGCAGCATTTGAATTGGAGTATGTTTGGCAAGTGTTGGTCCTTTTCAGTGCCCTTCATTTCATCTCAGTCTATTTGGTCTAAATCATTCCCATTCCCAGTTTTCTCCTTTTTTTTTTTTTAATTTGCATTGTTTCCAATCATATTTCTATTCCTGAGCGATTGCTCAACGTGTTCTCTATTTTCAAAATTTCAGTGAGTGTTACTTGGGAAGCTTTTGTCCTTTTCCTTGCACTTCTTGTCATCCCATTGGATTTTGGCTTCTCATATGCTTTCAAAATTTTTTTTTTCATTTTAACCTTACATTTCTTCAGTTTTTAATCTTCTCCTTCCATTATTTCAATTTCTTGCCTGATGTCAGAATTTGATTTGTACTAACTGTGACAAGTGTTGGTCCTTTTCAGTGCCCCTCATTTTATCTCAGTCCATTTGGTCACAATCACTCCTGTCCCAAATTTTCTCGGTAGTTTTCATTCGCACAGTTTCATCATATATCATTATCTGAGCGTTTGTTCAACTTTTTTTCTCTGTATTAAAGATTTCATTCCCTTTCTTGAAGGGACAACTTTCCTTTTGGATACCGAATGCCATCTTGCCATTTCAATGAAGATTAATTGGGCAAGCTTCTGTCCCTTTCCCTGCACTTCTTGTCATCCCATCCATTTTTGAATTTTCACGTTGTGTGTGAATTTTCCCTTTTTCCTTTTAAGCTTGCTTTTTTATCAATTTCTTTTCTTCTCTTTCTTTTATTTACCTTTCTTGCCTGATTTCAGCATTTGAATTGGAGTACTTTTGGAAAGTGTTGGTCCATTTCAGTGCCCCTCATTTCATCTCAGTCCATTTGGTTTCAATTATTCTGGTTCGAAATTTTCCCATAGTTTTCATTCACACTCCTTTGCAGCATATCTCATTTCCTGGGCATTTATTAAACATTGTTCTCTTTTTTCAAGATTTCAATGAAGATTACTTGTGCAAGCTCCTGACCCTTTCCCTGTACTTCTTGTCATCCCATTCACTTTTCTCTTTTTACATGCTTTCAAAATATTCCCTTTTTCAATTTAAGGTTGAATTTCTTCTACGTCTTTTCCTCTCCTTCCTTTTTTTTCCCATTTCTTGCCTGATTTCAGCTTTTGAATTGGAGTATCTTTATCAAGTGTTGGTCCTTTTCACTGCCTCTCATTTCATCTCAGTCCATGTGGCCTCTCTCACTCCGGTTCCAGATTTCCTTGGTTTTCATTTGCACTGTTTCTCATCATATCTCCTTTCCTGAGTTAGCCTTTGTTCCCTATTTTCAAGATTTCAGAGAAAAGACTTCCTTTTGGGAAAGGAAATGTAAACTTGCAATTTCAATGAAGATTAATTGGGCAAGCTTCCATCCCTCTCCCTGCACTTCTTGTCAGCCAATTCAATTTTTGATATTCACATGCAAAAATTTTTCGATTTTTCGATTTTTAATTCAAGCTTGCATTTCTTCAAGATCTTTTCCCCTCCTTCCTTTATTTCTCTTTCTAGCCTGATTACAGCATTTGAATTGGAGTAATATTGGCAAGTGTTGGTCCATTTCACTGCCCCTCATTTCATCATCCCTACCTCTCCCAACTATCACTAAACCCCTCAGACTTTAATTCTCAGTTTACATTGGAGCTTGCCAGGGCCCCACCACCCTCCCAGGGAACAAGTCCATCCCCACATCCCAGCTCACCTTGCCTCCAAGCAGCATCAAGACATTGCCTGTGTCCTGGCGCTGCAGGCCCTTGCCAAGAGTCTCTCCCTGCCTGCAATTCCTGCTCTTCCCTGCTCTGGGCCACAAGCTGCAAGTTCATTTGCTCCCTGAGCCATTAGCCCAGCCCCAAGCCAGGGCTGGGACCTTTCCCCAGAGCTCTGTGGCCACTGCAATGCTCACAGCTCTGAGGCTGCTGCAGCTCCAGGAGACTTTGGACATCGCTCCAAGAGGATGCCCAGGCTGCCACTCTTGGGCTGTCTGTGCAGGGCAGGGGCCTGCACTCCATGATCCTGCTGCCTCTTATTACGATCTGCTCATACAAGCAGGGGTCGTGATGGTTCGTTTACTGATCTCAGAGTGCAAAACACAGCACAGAGGGGATTTCAGTATGAATCAAAACAAATGCACTTTTTATTGATTGCCCATAGCAAATGTGATTGAGTGATTAGGAGTGAGAGAAAGAGACAGAGAAAGAGAGAGAGGAAAAAGAGGATATAGCTACCAAACTAGAGATGAAATCCTGGTGTTCCGGTTGATGGGTGCACCTTTCACATTGGGGAGAGTCTCTCTCAAAATCTCTGGTTAACTCAGGGGGTTTTATTATAGTCCTCCATTGCGGGGAGAACAGATTATAAGATTAACCTGATTGAAGCCACCGAGGGGGAACAGGTAGTCCATGTTCTCGGCAGTAAGCAAGAGCCATTAACTTCTTGGTCCAACAACCACACCTGCAGACAAACATCTCACTTTGGTCAAGTCAGCCCCACTCCCTGTACTGGGGTTGTAGGGGTCTCATGTAGCAGTCCTTGAGAGGGGCTTTGTACAGAGGTCTCAATCTCAGTCCTTGGAAGGGGGCTTTGATCTCCATCTGTCACGGTGGTTGTGGAGCAGATGAGGGATCTTCTGTGGGGGACCACCAAAGTTACCCCAGAAAGTCCACTTGGCCAAGAGGTGGGGAAATTCAAAGGCTATTGTTGTGAAGCTGGGAGCATGAAGCAGGTAGAAATGTCAGGTACAGAACTGCCATTACACTGCTCAAAGCCAGTGTACTGTGGCGTGGTGACACAGGAAAATGCACCTGCAGACGATTGGCAAGCATCCACCTCGAGCAGGCCAGAACTGCAGTGGGGTCCTCGGGGTCCTTATGACGATTGTGAGGCAAATGAGGGGATCTTCAGACTGACTCTTACACCACCCCGTGACTCACGATTTTCTCTAAGGGAGCTTTATAATGTCCTTGCGAAGTCTTCAGGACTCGTCAACGTTGGTAGTATATCCCAAAGAACTGAGACAGTATGGAGAGAGAGAGAGAGAGAGAAAGAAGGGAAAGGAAAACAGAAAGGGAAAAGGAAAAAATAAACAAATATCTAATTATTAAACAGATCATAAATAATCAAAACAATTATAACAATCAGTTTTAATTAAAGTAATTCTTTCAAAACAAATCAAAAAACGTCAGAAGTTATTTTCCTGAGATTACAAAAGAAAATAATTTCAAAACATATATTCAAATTTTATAATTGCCTTGTGTCAATAGCCTTGGGGATGTCCATAGGGGAGAGGACATCTGCCAGGTTATGAGCATTAATTATGGACATCAACCGTGTTAACCGTTTCATCATTCTCCAGTTCATAATGAATAAAATTGCTGATAAAACAAAACCAATTAAAACTAAAATCAAAAGGACAATGATGGGATGACACAATTTGTTCAAGGCACTTGTGGCAGTAGGTGACCACCCAAAAAGAGTATCCCACCTCCTGTGCTCGACATCTTTTCTTACCCTTTCTATAACAGGATGTAGTTCTTCTCCTAATGATGAACAGTTATCAGGGTTTTCTGCCCATCTTTCTTGATCTTTTCCAAAATTTCTATTAAGTCCTGGTGAAGCAACAATTGCTATACCAAAGTAAGGTTCATTCCAATGGGAGTAGGTGATAGTTTGTGAATCAGTGTGTAATTTGATTGCAAAAGGTAATGAGAGGTAACTGGAACTTTATAAGAAAAATCTCGTCCTGTGATTTTAGTAAAATTGCAAGCACAAAAATTTGAATTATTTTTAGTATATACTACTGCGTTTTCTACAAATAACATATCACAAATAGTTCTAAACCATGCACAACCATTACCTATATATATAACGACTGTTTCAGAAGCCTCGTTAGGATGAATTTCAAAATGACAGATATTTTGCTCAGTGTCCAGACAAATATCTTGAGCTATAACTGCATTACTTTTACAGATAAACCCTTGTTGTTCTTGGACAATACAGGATTCTAAGTTAACAGTTTGCCATTTCTCACCAATTTGAGGGGCCCATTCCCTAGGCTCTGAAGGGTAGAGAATAGCTCCATCATGATTCAATCCTAATGCAATGATAGGGAATATCAAATGCACTGAGGCACTATGTATGGTGTCCTGGTTTGGAGACAAATTTGGGGGAAAACCCCTGTATAGGATCCCTCCGGGAAGCAAACCCAAGTGGCCCCTCCCTCCAACCGGTCCGGTAAAAAAACTTCTTTGGAGAAAAGTGGAAAAAACTATTTTACTAAACAAATAAAGTGCATACAAGTATAAAGAATGAATAATATGAAACAATAAAACCTCTCCTTCTGAAGTGAGATGGCAAATTGAGAAAGTCCTTGCCGTGGGTGTAGCTCGGCTCTCTCTCAGTCTCTCCTCAGTCCCAGTCCCTCCGGCGCTGCTGGAAAATGCCAAGGTCCAGGCCCCGGTGGGCCGCAGGTGCAGCCCCCAGTGCTCCCCTGGGTTTTCAGTCCAGAGCAGGTTTAAACCGTTCCAAGAAAAAGGAAAAAAACAGTCCAGGGAACTTCTCTGCCCTAGCTAGCTGAAACTAACTAAAAGCAAAAAAAATCTCTGTCCTGCAGTCTCTCCAAGCCTCCGCCGAACACCCCGTCCACAGAAGAATGTGGAGGAGTCAGGCAGTTTTCTCAAAACAAACTCTGCGTTTCTCCTTGCTCTTAGAACCAGCCTTAAAGGCACAGGACTCAATATACAGCACAAACAGAACAGATGATTGGGGATACAAGCACCATAAAGTTACCCTAGGACATATGGTTAACACAAAAGCTGTGGCTGTGTTTGTAACGGGGTTGTAAGTAAAATTCACTAAGTTCCACCAGGATTTGAATTCTCTTTCAAAATCAATGGCATTGTCCCAAATTATTTTCCGAATTTCAGTAGGAAAAGTGCCTTCTTCACCTTCTCTTTAAATAGAGGCAGCAAGTGACTGCATCCACAGTTGAGCCTGGGTACAGCTGAGGGCCAAAGAAACATTGTTTTGTGTAGCACTGAGTGCATCAATTACCAATTTATGGTCATTCACATTTACCTTTTCCCAGTTTGGTAATATGTTTAATAACAACCACTGATGTGTTCCCAAAGCCAAGAAGGACAACTGTAGTGGATGTTGTAATTTAGTCAAGTCTCTAGCTGTGGCAGCCAATTTATTCAGTATTACTTCTGAATCAATACTATTTAGAATTCCCAATCCTGTTCCCATAACACCAGTTATGTCTCTAAGTGTCCGCTTTTTAAAAGAGTTCCGCTTTCGCAACCAGGTTGTCCAACCTTCAAAGGAAGTCTGCAAGAAAGGTGAATAAGCTGGCTGAATTTCTGAGACATTATTTTGCATCAGCAATTTGACTTCCTTAAGAGACCATGCTGGATTGAACAGTATTTGTTGTTGTCCTGTCTTCCTAATTATATATGGTCCGATTTCAGAAATTCTCGGGCTAAGCACAACCGGTGGTTGGGCTGGAGTGATGGTAATATGAGCTGTAGTAAATTGGGCTATAACATTTATTTTAAACTTAAAAGAAAGCCCTTGAGTATTTTTGGCCCAAAGACAAACTACTTCTACAGTTTGTGCTAGTGTGAAATTGTGCCAACAATCCTGCATGCTTGGGTGCGTGCAGACCTCTTTGTGCTTATATATTTGGTTTGTCAGAACACTGATGGAGGTTGCCTTACTATAGGTGGTTCCATTAATCATTTGACAACCTACACTAATTTTTTCTCCCACTATCCCTTGAAGCTGCCAAGTTTTTTGTTTTTCCCATTCCTGCCTAGTATATACCTGATTTTAATGCATAACAACAGCTGATAGGTTTAAGTCTTTCACATTTCCCATGGAGCTGGTAAAATGAACAAAAGGTTGGGACCAGGGCCATTCAGTATCATATTGAAAAAGGGGGTTTTCAGTCTCTTTCACTTGTTGGGGGGTGACTACTGTACTCAGTGTAGGCTTTGTTATAGGGTTTATCTTAAATTTGTAAACTAGACCTTTAAAACCCAACAGATCTGTCAAGTTATTTAGCCAATGGCATGTCACATAAGTTGATTTGACTAAAACAAAACTATACCAACAATCAGTTTGTTCATTAATACAATCCCTTGTAACTGCAATATTGTTGGTTCTGGGGCCTGAAGTGTAATTACCCACATACTCTTGATGGCAGCACAGGGTAAGGGGAATTTGTTTAGTACAATTCCACTTTTTTGTAGGGCACAGTTCTGCTGTAGGGATGTACAAATAGTTTTTTCCACCTGCTTCTAAAAAAATTCCAGCAATTGTAATGGAGGAGGCTTTCTCATGGAGAGATCCTTCCACTTTTCTGCATGCTATCATAATTACTTCGCCCACTGTTCCACTTAGGGTTTTGATCCACTCCTTCCGATCCCATCCCCACTCATTTAGATGGTATGCCTCAGAGCCATGCTGCACTACAGTTGCTCGGTTCGGATGGCGATCTTTGGGATAAGATCCTAAAACATTTGTGTGCCTGATGATAGCTTCAGACCACGGCCACTCTGAAGAATCCTGGCCGTGGTATTGTGGTAGGATGCAGAAAAATATCACCAGTTTTATCATGGTTCAGATGATCCTCATGTCCCTCGGGGTTCTTCTGTAAAAGTAAACAACAGAAAAATCCTGCCACTAGGAGGAAGAAAACGGTTAGAATGATGGAATTATCCAGCGTGGATTTATCCGATGCTCTTTCCCTAGGGCATCAGAGGCTACCCATGCACATTTATTCAGAGGGGTTTTTAGTACTAGGGGTACTTCCCCTACAGTAGGAAGATCCACCAGAACAGGTTGTCCAGGGTAATGTGCAGGATTCTTAGGATCATCAGGTCCCTGTAGTGAAGGAATCATGCTTGGAGCTGTTGGGCAGAAAGCAGTAATTTTGGGACACCCTTTTACTCCCCATCTACTCTTTTAACTGCTTCCCATAACCAGACATCCCAATTTCCCTCCTGTGGTTTCAGAAGTTGTTTCAAGAGACCATTGGTCCTTTCTATGATCCCGTTAGCTTGAGGGTAGTAAGGGGTGTGAAAAATCCATTTAATTCCTTCACTTTTTGCCCAGTCCTGTACAACTCTAGCAGTGAAGTGGGATCCATTATCAGATTGAATTTCCTGAGCTTTTGGGAATGTTCCAAACCACTCCTGTAAAGGTGATGTCTCGGGGAGCAGCCAGAGTCAGTCACGCTCTTCACAGAAATAATGGTGAATGCTCGTTTATTGAGGGTACACAGGGTTCTTTTATACATATAATTCTTGTGCATAAGCTGTTCACACGGCATTTTGCTACTTGTTATTGGGTACCTCCTGGTGTCCACGAGCCCTAAGAGGCTATACTATTGGCTAATGTTATCTGCATAAGCATTCCTTTGCAGTTACCTGTTTACAACTTTGTTCAGGGGCCAACGGCTCGTTCCCAGACTCTTCGACCTTGGAGTGCTAAGGCAAACAGCATTTTCCCAACACTGCAAGGCCTCTCTGTTTCTATCTCCAGAAATCCTTCTACAATTCCTGCTTTTTCTTTTGCACAAGCCAAGCATTAGTTATTGTCTTATGCAACATATTCTTAATACAAGACATTACACAACTTAGTACTAATAATCCTACTAATACAAGTAATAATATAACAAACACTTGCTTAAAACCAAACTTCAGCCATCCCATAATCCCAAGGCTACTTAACTAATCTCTAAATGCATCATCACTTTCTTTTAAATCATGTAATTTGTTCTTCATTAATTGCAAATTCTTTGTGAATTGATCCAGAATGGTCAGACAGGTTCATGCAACACATTCCTTCAAACTCTTCACACCTATGGTTATGTACTAAAAGCAAAAATCAATCACAGTACGGTTTTACGGCAAAACAGCATGATTAACACTAGTAACATCCACTGATAGCTCATCCAAAATTTGGCTAGTCACATTCAATTCTGATTTGGTCCAGCATGCCATCTGCTTTAATGTGGTCATTGCTCTGGCAGGTGTTGCTCCTGGTATAAACATGGATGTTAACACTGTCCTAGCTCGGGACTAGAATTTAGGATCTTTTATGTCTGTACAGTCCAACTCATGTATGGCACGTTTTCTCTGAGTAACTTTTGCTAAAGTCATCAATGCGGTTATGTTAGGGTGAAACAGGGCAAGCTTCCCTAAATAGCATGGGCCCCCATGTGGGCTGGCTGGGACTCCATTCCAAGCACGGTCCCCACATATTAAAAATGTTCCTGGTGGAAGGTGTCATGCTGGTTTGCCAGTCAAATTACATTTGGAATGAAGTTGTTGGTGTACACTGCTACTAGATAGTCAAGCTGAATTTATTGCAGCCCATTTCTGGCTATGTATATTTAAACTCTCCTCTGTGGGAGGCTCAAAGGACAGCAAACCTCCCTCACTTCTATTTGTAGAGCTGGCATTCATACATCCAAGGAGGTCTAATTCTTCAGGTGGTGAAGTAAGCGTATCATCAAGTTGCTCTATAATTTTACACTGCCAGCCTCCATCAGCCTGGGTGGCTGAAACCTGACATCCACACCGTGCTGTTTGCCACAGTAAAATTCAGCATTGTCTCTTTTTTCACATAACCTTTAAATTTGTGAGGGCTCCAAAGGGGTATTCCTATTAAACAAGTTCTGAATGGGTCTTGGGGATTGGCCAGGCTAAGGCAAATAGAATCCTGTTTAGTCACATTGGCAAATGTCACCCATACATTAGTTCTCTTAGAAAATTGGTGAGCTAATTGAGAAGATCCTGCAACACTTGTTGACACCATGAGCAAAAGGCACGCAACACACCAGAACATTTTACCAAGCGGACCTGGTTTTGTTGTTTTGGTGGGTTTTTGTTTGTTTGTTTTTGTTTGTTTGTTTGTTTTGTTGTTTTGGTTTGGTTTGGTTTGGTTTTGGTTTTGGTTTTGCTTTTGCTTTTGTTTGTTTGGTTGGGGTTTTTTTGTGGGTGTTTTTTTGGTTTTCTTAGATAATGTTTATTTTAAAAATAAAATTAATTGACAAAGATACCACACTATTTTGCATGCTGGGCACTCCTTGGCTTACAGGATCCTGTTCAGCATGAAACTGCTTTGTCAGCAATGCACGAGTAAAAACCCACCTCAGCATGGCTCTTACTTGGCAGCTGCTGCAGCCACACAACTTAGTAAGATATCTCTGGGTTTTTACCAGCTCAAGTCTTTAGTAAATAAATTCCAAGTGGACACTAAACAAGTATTTTGCTAAGAGATGATGAAATATTAAAATTAAAAGCAAGTCAGATTGCAGCTGTAATTATACTACATTAGAAACTCCAGTTGGTGGGGATCCATTCACCATATAGAGAGAAATTAGTAATCAAGGTAATTACAAAGACAGAGCATTTGTTTCCTGCATGCTTTCCCAGGCTTGGAACCAACAGAGTTGACTACATGGAGAGTTGACTAGGGTGAACTCGGAATTCACTCTCTCAGGCAGGAGACTAGTTAAGGAGTGTTACTGATAACAAAGAAGAAAAGTTATACAACATTGATTATTATAAATTACTTTGTTCTCATCTGCTTTTAGCATTTGTCTCTTACAAATCCATTCCTGTAGAAACCTAACTCCTTCTCCTTTCCTCTGTGGCAGCTCCCATCCCTAGTGATGGTTCGAGGGCATGGGGCAGCCCTTGATGCGGAACACGTGGATGTGCAGGTGGGCAGCAATTTGGATGCACACGCTGACACAGTATCGGAGCAGGTCAGACAGGGACAGGATCAGGGCAATCCAGAGGACAATGTACTTATCAATAAAGCTGTTAAAACACTTGGTCAAGGAACAGCAATGCTGGGCCTATGAATGCTGTGTTATATAAATACATTTCACTCTTGGTCATGTGGGCAACCACCAGTTGATTTGTGATCTTGGCAGCCACAAAGCCAAAAGTCAGGATGTAGAGGCAGAGATGCCTCTCAAAGAGCTGCACAGCAGGTTTCTTGTAGGTCACTGCAGCCAAGGCAATCACAGAGCCAATATGAAGAAAAGGTGAGAGGACACTTGTTCCTGCTATAGTGGATCTATTTTTGCCAGCTCCAGTTTGTACAGGAGAATATGGTTCCTGCCACAGTACAAGGAGCTGGGGGTATTTTTACCTGAATGTTTAGTCTTGGAATCAGAGATTGCTAAAAAATGGTCTTCCAATCACTGTCAGTAAATGCATGATTATTATGAAGATTTGTATTTCAGTCACATCAATCATGCTGAAGCGCAGCATTCCCGAGACGTACGTCTGTCAGTGTGCGCAGTAAAACATGAATGTCGCAGCAAAACAACAGAAGAACATCCAATCAGGGTTAACATCCAGCTGTACAACAATACAAGTTCCCCAAACCACAAAGACTGTGGACAATGAATCACAGCTATGATCAAAAAGCTCTCTTAACGGAGTGCTGCTATTTGTCCTTCTTGCTTGTTTTCCATCTGTAGCATCCAGGGACTGGAATGCCACAGGCACAAGCAATGAATGTCCAGGAAGGTGCCTGCCTTTGAAGCTGTTGAGCAGTAACATACCAATAACAGAGTTGTAAATATATTATTAACAGTTTGATGATGGTGATCAGATTGGGGGCAGTCCAGGCTGGAGAATTGATATCTGCAGTATGAATCCAATCTAACATTGCTCGAGCACTTTTCAGATTTCAAGCTGTGCTCTTTTACTGTGGTTTTTTTTTTGCCTGTTGCAAAATCTTCCGTTTATGCTGCTCACACACAGGATTGCCATCTCTGAACACGACAGGACATGCTACAGGACATGCCATGTGTTCTGCGGGTTCCCACTGTCCTTCTAGTATAGCATCACGTATAATTTTGGACCACCAAGTCATGGGGGGGGCAGGCAAAGGTGTTACCTAGGAACTGCTTTCTGCAGTTTGTTCTAGCAATTGTTGCATTGGAGTTAACTGGGAGCTGAATGATGTTGGCTCCTCCTGATTTTTAGCATTTATTGTAGATAGTTCTTGGGCTTTTTCCAGCAGCAGCTTGGTTGCTGCTTGCCCTCGCTCATCCAGGTGTTGCATCACTGCCTGAATTTGATCAGTCAGTTCTTTTAAACCAATCGTGGGTTCTGCTGGGGGTTCTGCTCCATCA
>NW_026690230.1:40933-94630 GCF_015227805.2 Hirundo rustica
AAAAGTAGATGTGAGTAGTGTTACAAAGCAGATGGGCCCCTTGGCAGATGCTACATGGGAAAAATAAGATACAGGATGCAGTTTGAGATAAGCAAGAGTTTCAAAGCTGGATTGGCCAAAGCTGGGACTACTCCAAGGTAGGGAGATGGGCCCTTTGCAGATGTTATGGGGTACAGGATGTCTTTAGATAGAACTGGCCTTGAGATGGACAAAGTTGGGACTATTCCAAGGCAGGGAGTTTGGGTGGTGGTTTGATCCAGGAAATAATTACTTTTTGGAACATAATGCTTAGTTATGTATAACAAAAAACTTAGAGTGCACGCACAACCAGTAAGGTTATTCATAGGATGCGAGGAAGATGATGAGCCTTCATCTGAAGAAGAGCACCAAAAAGCCAAGAAGACCCCCTAACAACAAGTGGAGCATGTGCTATGTACTATAGTGACATAGATTTTAAGAACTGAAAATAGGAGATTCACTGGAAATATTAATGAATATTTATTAGCATAGAGTTTATAAGTTTAACTTGGATTACTTTGTTTTGTACGTGAGGTAGGGTGAGAACACCCCCTTCTGTACCCTGGTTGTTTTTGCTTATGCCTTTTCTGAACATTATTTTATTATTCACTGCCAGATTTTTGTATACGCTTGATTATAAAATGCTACTTAAATAAAATTGCATTGCTGATAACTTCAACCTTGTTGCTTCTTAAATTAGATGTATAGAGCTACATTTAAAACCCTTCCTTCCTTTCTTCCTTTTTCCTTCCTCCTTTCCTTCTTTCTCTCTCATGTCTTTCTTTTTCTTTCTTTCTTTCTTTCCTTCTTTCTTTATTTCTCTCTTTCTTGGGGGCAGGTGCCCTTACCCTCCCAAAATCACTGCCACTCCACCTCAGCCGTGCACAGCACCTTAAACTCAGCCTTCCCAATTTCACTGAAACCTCCCACAAGACACTTCCAGGCCCCAAAATTCCTAAAAGCACCACCAGACTTTAAAAACTGCTTCTTGCTTTCTTTCCCTCTACTCCCCTACTCCAGGAGCCCAAACCATCCCATCCCCCCATTGCAATCCCTACCCCTCCCAACTTTCCTACTACCCCCACACTGCAATCCCCACATTACACTGCCCCATCCCATCCCATCCCATCCCATCTGGGCAGGAAGTCCCCTCCAACCAGCCCTTGCACACTTCCAGCCATTCCAGGGCAGCCACAGCTCTTCTGCCCACTCTGTGCCAGGGCCCCACCGCCCTCCCAGGGAACAAGTCCATCCCCACATCCCAGCTCACCCTGGCCCCAAGCAGTGTCCAGCCATGGCCTGTGTCCTGGCGCTGCAGGCCCTTGGCAAGAGTCTCTCCCAGCCAGCAATTCCTGCTCTTCCCTGCTCTGGGGCAGCAGCTGCAAGTTGATTTGCTCCCTGGGCCACTGGCCCAGCCCCAAGCCAGGGCCGGGACCTTTCCCCAGAGCTCTGCCGGCACTGGCTCGCTTCGGCCGCAGCCCAGCAGACGGAGCTCAGAGCTCCCCGGGGGCTGCGCCTCCTGCCCAGGGACAGCAGCAGGGGCAGCTGAGACTTCTGCCCCGGGGCCAGCAGGGAATGCACCCCAGGGAACGGCTGGGGCTGGGCCAGGCCAGCTGCAGGGCTGGAGACCAGCAAAAGCTTCTTCCCCTACAGGGGGCTTGACCACTCACCAGGCTCCCCAGGGAATGGTCACAGCTGCGAGGCTGCCGCAGCTCCAGGAGCCTTTGGACACCGCTCCCGGGAATGCCCAGGCTGCCACTGTTGGGCTGTCTGTGCAGGGCCAGGGCCTGGACTCCATGATCCCGCTGCCTCCCTCCCAGCTCAGCCCCTTCTGCAGTTCTCACCCTTGGGCTCAGCCTTTGTGTCTCCTCCAGGTGCTGGCAGAGCTCTTGGGGCCGGGGCAGGAGCGGGACAGCCCCAGCGTTCCCCTCTCTGTGACACCACGGTGGTGACAGCTCCAACGTTCCCTGCCTGGAGACGCTCCAAGGGAAGCGTCCAGAGCCACAGCCAGACAGCAAAACTGACCGGGCACTGAGCACCCCCGGCCTGGGCTGATGTGCATTCCTGTGCACACAGCTCGGGGAAGGTCCCCCTGGCCACCTCCACAGTGCCACAGGCAAGTGTCACATAGAGTTACAGAGCCCTGCCCAGAGCTGCCAAGGAAAGCTGAAAAAATAATAAACAAAACCTAAACCATGACCTAACCAAACCAAACACCCTAAGAAAAAAAACAAAACAAAACAACAAAACAAAGAAACAAAACCACAAAATAAACACCTCACCAAGAAAAAGACAACTCCGCCCCCAGCAGAGCTGCTGCCTCCTTCAGTACTTTCAGCTGCACTCACACACAGCACTGAGACTGCAAGCAATGACCATTCCTCAGGCACATCTGCTGCAAAAGCAGCTTGAGGACAGCCCTGGAGCAGGACTCCTCTCATGCCAGTGAAAAAGGCCCCTTGGCAGGCAGCTCTAGGGCCCTTGCAAAGAGCAGGGGCCAGAGCCTCAGGCCACAGGGGAGAAAAGGGCTCTCAATTGCCCACCTCTGGCACATCAAGTCTGCTTCCAGGCTGCTTTCCACACAGCATTCCTCTGGAGGACTGCAGAAAGCTGAGAGTCAGCTCTGCCTTCTCCATGTTCTGTGCCCTAAAGCTGCCTGTGAGAAGAAATTCAGGCTCAGCTCCTGTGGCACAATCCCTCCTGGCCATGGGCACAGCCCCAGGAAGGCCTTTGCACACCCAGCCTCTGCTGCAGCCAAGGAAAGCTCCTGGCTCAGGCTCAGCTTTCCTGCCCAGCCAGACCCCTCGTGTGCCCCAGCAGCAGGAAATTGCTGGATCTGGCTGATGGCAAACGGCTGCATCTGGAGTCCTGGCACTGTCAATGGACCAGATCTGGGTGGTGCCAGTGCCGGCACCGGGAAATTGCCACAATTTGGCTTTTTGTGCCAGCAAATTGCTGCACTTGGGCTGTGCCAGCACCGGGGCACTTCTGGATGTGGGCTCCAGCTGTGCCAGGAAACACCAGATTTTAGGCTCCAGATGCTGAAAAAAAATGTTTTCTTTTCTTTTTTCTTTCTTTTCTTTTCTTTTTTCTTTCTCTTTTCTTTTCTTTTCTTTTCTTTTCTTTTCTTTTCTTTTCTTTTTCTTTTTCTTTTTCTTTTTCTTTTTCTTTTTCTTTTTCTGTTTCTTTTTCTTTTTCTTTTTCTGTTTCTTTTCTTCTTTCCCAGCTGACCATACCTTCCCAAACTCACTGCCACTCCACCTCTGCCCTGCTACACAATTGCTACAATCACCAGCACCTGCCCAAAACTGCCTCTTGCTTGCCCACCCTCTGCTCCAACAGCCCAAAACACCCCATCCCCCCTTTCTATTCCTACCCCTCCCAACTTTCAAAAAACCCCTCACACTGCAATCCTCACATTATATTGTTCCATGCCATGCTACACCAGACCAGACCACGCCACGTCTTCAGGCCACCAAGTCCCCTGCAACCAGGACGTGCACACTTCCAGCCATTCCAGGGCAGCCGCAGCTTTTCCACCCACTCTGTGCCAGGGCCCCACCACCCTCCCAGGGAACAAGTCCATCCCCACATCCCAGCTCACTTTGCCTCCAAGCAGCATCAAGACATTGCCTGTGTCCTGGTCCTGCAGGCCCTTGCCAAGAGGCTCTCCCAGCCACCACTGCCCCTGCTCTTCCCTGCTCTGGGCCACAAGCTGCAAGTTCATTTGCTCCCTGGGCCATTTGGCCCAGCCCCAAGCCAGGGCCGGGACCTTTCCCCAGAGCTCTGTGGCCACTGCAATGCTCACAGCTCTGAGGCTGCTGCAGCTCCAGGAGCCTTTGGACATCGCTCCAAGAGGATGCCCAGGCTGCCACTCTTGGGCTGTCTGTGCAGGGCAGGGGCCTGCACTCCATGATCCTGCTGCCTCTTATTACGATCTGCTCATACAAGCAGGGGTCATAATGGTTTGTTTACTGATCTCAGAGTGCAAAACACAGCACAGAGGGGATTTCACTATGAATCAGAACAAATGCACTTTTTATTGATTGCCCATAGCAAATGTGATAGAGGGATTAGGAGTGAGAGAAAGAGATAGAGAAAGAGAGAGAGGAAAAAGGGGATATAGCTACCAAATGTGGAGATGAAATCCTGGTGTTCCGGTTGATGGGTGCGCCTTTCACGCTGGGGAGAGTCTATTTTAAAATCTCTGGTTTACTCAGGGGTTTTTATTATAGTCCTCAATTGCGGAAGGAACAAGTAATACAAATAAGTCTATTGAAGCCACCGAGGGGGAACAGGTAGTCCATGTTCTCAGCAGTAAGTGAGAGCCATTGTCTTCTTGGTCCAACGACCACGCCTGCAGGCAAACATCTCGCTTTGGTTAAGTCAGACCCAGCCCCCCATATTGGGGTTGTAGGGGTCTCATGTATCAGTCCTTGAGAGGGGGCTTTGATCTCCATCTGTCACGGTGGCTGTGAAGCAGATGAAGGATTTTCTGAGAGGGACCACCAGAGTTACCCCAGAAAGTCCACTTGGCCAAGAGGTGGGGAAATTCATAGGCTATTGTCATGCAGCAGGGACGGTGCAGCAGGTGCAATCTTCAGGTACAGAACTGCCATTACACTGCTCAAAGCCAGTGTACCGTGGTGTGGTGACACAGGAAAATGCACCTGCAGACGATTGGCAAGCATCCACCTCGAGCAGGCCAGAACTGCAGTGGGGTCCTCGGGGTCCTTATGATGATTGTGAGGCAAATGAGGGGAACTTCAGACCGACTCTTACACCGAGTCCAGGGTGCTCAGTGGCCGGTCAGTTTCATGACTGAGTGTGGCTCTGGATGCTTCCCTTGGAGCATCTCCAAGGCATGGAATGTTGGAGCTGCCCCCAGCCATGGTGTCACAGAGAATGGAACCTTGGAGCTGCCAGCATGGTGATGTCCCAGAGAGGGGAATGCTGGGGCTGTGCCACTCCTGGCCCAGCCCCAAGAGCTCTGGCTGCACCTGGAGGAGACACCAAGGCTGAGCTGCAAGGGAGGCAGCAGGATCATAGAGTCCAGGCCCCTGCCCTGCACAGACAGTCCAAGAGTGTCAGCCTGGGCATCCCCTTGGAGCAATGTCCAAAGGCTCCTGGAGCTGCAGCAGCCTCGGAGTTGTGAGCATTGCCGTGGCCACAGAGCTCTGGGGAAAGGTCCCAGCCCTGGCTTGGGGCTGGGCTGGTGGCCCAGGGAGCAAATGAACTTGCAACTTGTGGGCTAGAGCAGGGAAGAGCAGGGGCAGTGGTGGCTGGGAGAGCCTCTTGGCAAGGGCCTGCAGGACCAGGACACAGGCCGTGTCTTGATGCTGCTTGAAGGCAAGGTGAGCTGGGATGTGTGGATGGACTTGTTCCCTGGGAGGGCGGTGGGGCCCTGGGCCACAAAGTGAGCAGAAAACTGTGGTTGCCCTGGAATGGCTGGAAGTGTGCAAGGGCTGGTTGCAGGGGACTTGGTGGCCTGAAGACATGACATGGAATGACCTGGAATGGCATGGCATGGAACAGTGTAATGTAGGGATTGCAGTGTGAGAGGTTTTGTGAAAGTGTGGAGGGTTAGTGATGGAAATGGGGGATATGGGGTGTTTTGGGCTGTTGGCATAGAGGGCAAGCAAGCAAGAGGCAGTTTTGGGTAGGTGCTGGTCCCTGTAGCAATTGTGTAGCAGGGCTGAGGTGGAGTGGCAGTGAGTTTGGGAGGGTAATGGCAGAAGAGAGAAAGAAAAGACAGAAAGACAGAAAGACAGAGAAAGAAAGAAAGAAAGAAAGAAAGAAAGAAAGACAGACATTCATTTCAAGAAAGGGAATGAAATCTTGTGATTTCAATGAAGATTAATTGGTCAAGCTTCCATCTCTTTCCCTGCACTTCATGTCAACCTATTCACCCTGTGTTTTTTACAGGCTTTCAAAATATTCCATTTTCACTTTATGCTTGCATTTCTTCAATTTCTTTTCCTCATCTTTTCTTTACCTTTCTTGCCTGATTTCAGCATTTGAATTGGAGTACGTTTGTCAGGTGTTGGTCACTGCCCCTGATTTCTCATTATTTTTTATTCACAGTTTTTCTCATCGTATCTCCACTCCTGAGCGTTTGTTAGGCTTTGTTCCCTGTTTTCAAGATTTCATTCCCTTTCCCAAAAGACTTTCCTGAAGGGAATTAAATCTTGCCATGTCAGTAAAGATAAATTGGGCAAGCTTCCGCCCCTTTCCCTGCACTTCTTGTCATCACATCTAATTTTTTCTTTTCACGTTCTTTCAAAATATTCCATTTTTAATTTTAAGCTTGCATTTCTTCAATTTCTTTTCCTCTCTTTCTTTTATTTACCTTTATTACCTGGTGTCGGCATTTGAACTGGAGTATGTTTGGCAAGTGTTGGTCCTTTTCACTGCCCTTGATTTCATCTCAGTCAACTGGGTCTCAATCACTCCTGTTCCAAATTATCTCGGATTTTTTTCATTCACTCTGTTTCTCTTCATATCTTTTTTTCTGAGCATTTGCTAGACTTATTTCCCTCTTTTCAAAATCTCATACCAGTTCCCAAAAAGAAGACTTTCTTTTTGGGAAAATGGAATGAAATCATGCAATGTCAATGAAGATTAATTGGCAAAGCTTCCATCACTTTCAGTGCACTTCTCATCCCATTAACATTGTCCTCTTCACGTGCTTTAAAAAATTTCCCTTTTTCATTTTAAGCTTCCATTTCTTAGATTTCTTTCCTCTTCTTCTTTTATTTAATTTTCATGTCTGATGTTAGCATTTGAACTGAGTACTTTTTGCAAGTGTTGGTCCTTTTCAGTGCCCCTCATTTCATCTCAATCCATTTGGTCTCCATAACTCTGGTTCTAAATTTCCTAGGTTGTTTCCATTTGCACTCTTTCTCATCATATCTCCTTTCATGAGCGTATCTTAAGCCTTGTTCCCTGTTTTCAATTTCAATGAAGATTAATTGGACAAGCTTCCATCCCTTTCCCTGCATTTCTTCTCATCCTATTCACTTAGTGCTTTTCAGGTGCTTTCAAGATTTTCTCTTTTTCACTTAAGGCTTGCATTTCTTCATTCTTTTTTTTCCTCTCCTTCTTTTATTTCCATTTTTTAATTGATTGCAGCATTTGAATTGGAGTACTTTTGGGAAATGTTTGTCCTTTTCAGTGCCCCTCATTTCATCTAAGTCCATTTGGTCTCAATCACTCTGGTTCCAGATTTTCTCGGTTGTTTTTATTCATAATCTTCCTCATAATGTCTCCTCTCCTGAGTGTTTATTAGACTTTGTTCCCTGATTTCAAGATTTCATTCTCTTTCCAGAAAGAAAGACATTGCTTTGGGGAAAGGGAATGAAATCTTGTGATTTCAATGAAGATTTATTGGGCAAGCTTTCTTCCCTTTCCCTGCATTTCTTCTCCTCCCATCCACTTCTTACTTTTCACATGCTTTCAAAAGCTTGCATTTTTTCAATTTCTTTTCCTCTCCTTCTTTTATTTGCCTTTCTCACCTGATGTTAGCATTTGAATTGGAGTAGGTTTGGCAAGTGTTGGTCCTTTTCATTGCCCCAATTTCATCTCAGTCCATTTGGCCACAATCACTCCAGTTCCAAATTTCCTCGGTTGTTTTCATGTGCAATCTTTCTCATCACATCTCATTTCCTGAGCATTTTTTAGACTTTGTTCCATGTTTTCAAGATTTCGTTCCCTTTCCTGAAGGGAATACTTTACTTTGGGAAAGGGAATGAAATCTTTCAATGATAATGAAGATTAATTGGGCAAGCTTCCATCACTTTCCCTGCATTTCTTCTCATCCTATTCACTTAGTGCTTTTCAGGTGCTTTCAAATTTTTCCCTTTTTCATTTTAAACTTGCATTTTTCCAATTTCTTTTCTTCTCCTTATTTACTTCCATTTCTTGCCAGATTTCAGCAATTGAACTGGAGTACGTTTGGCAACTGTTTGTCCTTTTCAGTGCCCCTCATTTCATCTCAGTCCATTTGGTCTGAATCACTCCGGTTCTAAATTACCTCTGCTGCTTTCATTCGCACTGTTATCAATCATATCACCTTTCCTGAGCGTTTGTTAGAGTGTGTTCCTTGTCTTAAAGATTTCAATGAAGATTCATTGGGCAAGCTTCTTGTCATACCATCCACTATTTACTTTTTACGTGTTTTCAAAATATTCCCATTTTCATTTTAAGATTGCATTTCTTCATTTTCTTTTCCTCTCCTTTTTTTATTTCCATTTCTTGCCTGATTTCATAATTTGAATTGGAGTACGTTTGGCAAGTGTTGGTCCTTTTCACCGCCCCTCCTTTCATCTCAGTCCACTTGGTCTCAATAACTCTGGTTCCAAATTTTCTTGATTATTTTCATTTGCACTCTTTCTCATGTGGTCTCCTTTCCTGAGCATTTGTTAGACTTTGTTCCCTGTTTTCAAGATTTTATTCCCTTTCCCGAAAGGAAGACATTGCCTTGGGGAAAGGGAATTAAATCTTGTGATATCAGTGAAGATTCATTGGGCAATCTTCCATCCCTTTCCCTGCACTTCTTCACATCCCATCCACTATTTATTTTTCACGTGCTTTCAAAATATTCCCATTTTCATTTTAAGGTTCCATTTTTTCAATTTCTTTTCCTCTCTTAGTTTTATTTCTATTTCTTTCCTAATATTAACATTTGAATTGGAGTACATTTGGTAAGTGTTGGTCCTTTTCAGTGTCCCTCATTTTATCTCAGTCCATTTGGCCTCAATCCCTCCAGTTCTAAATTATCTCAGTTGTTTTCGTTCCCTCTCTTTCTCATCATATCACCTCTCCTGAGCGTTTGTTAGACTTTGTTCCCTGTTTTCAAGATTTCAATGAAGATTATTTGGGCAAGCTTCAATCCCTTTTCCAGCACTCCTTCTCATCCCATTCACTTTATGCTTTTTACAAGCTTTCAAAATTTTCCCTGTTTCATTTTAAGCTTGTGTTTCTTCAATTTCTTTTTCTCTGCTTCTTTTATTTACCTTTCCTGCCTCATTGCAGCATTTGAATTGGTGTATTCTGGCAAGTCTTAGTCCTTTTCACTGCCCCTCCTTTCATCTCAGTCCACTTGGTCTCAAAACCTCCGGTTACATATTTTCTTGGTTATTTTAACTCGCATTATTTCTCATCATGTCTCCTTTCCTGAGTGTTTATTAGATTTTGTTTCCTGTTTTCAAGATTTCATTCTCTTTCCAGGAATGAAGACTTTCCTTTCGATAAGGGAATGAAATCTTGCCATTTCAATGAAGAATTATTGTGCAAGCTTCCAGTCCCTTTCCCTGCACTTTTTTCTCATCCCATTCCCTTTGTGCTTTTCACGTGCTTTCAAAATTTTCCCTTTTTCATTTTATGCTTGCATTTCTTCAATTTCTTTCCACTTCTTCCTTTCTTTCCATTTCTTGCCTGATTGCACCATTTGAATTGGAGTACATTTTTGAAGTGTTGGTCCTTTTCAGTGCCCCTCCTTTCATCTCAGTCCATTTGGTCTTATTCACTCCGTTTAGAAATTTACTCAGTAGTCATCATTTGCACTGTTTGTCACCATATCTCCTTTGCTGACTGTTTATTAAATTTTCTTCTCTGTTTTCAAGATTTCCAGGAAGATAACTTGGAGAAGCTTCAGTCCCTTGCCCTGCACTTCTTGTCATTGCATTCACTTTTTGCTTTTCATGTGCTTTCAAAATTTTCCCTTTTTCATTTTAAGCTTGCATTTCTTCTATTTCTTTTACTCTCCTTTATTTCCCTTTATTGCCTTATTGCAGCATTTGAATTGGAGTACTTTTGGCAAGTGTTGGTCCTTTTCAGTGCCCCTCATTTCACCTCAGTCCATTTGGTCTCAATCACTCCATTCCCAAATTTTCTCGGTTGTTTTCATTCGCAATGTTTCTCATCATATCTCATTTCCTGAGTGTTTGTTAGACTTTATTCCTTGTTTTCAAGATTTCCTTCCCTCTCCTGAAGGGAAGACGTTTTGTTCGGGAAAGGGAATGAAATCTTGCCATTTCAATGAAGATTAATTGGGCAAGCTTCTGTCCCTTTCCCTGCACTTCTTGTCATCCCATTCACTTTTTGCTTCTCACGGGCTTTCAAAATTTTCCCTTTTTCATTGTAAGCTTGCATTTCTTCAATTTCATTTTCTCTCCTTCCTTCCTTTATTTCCACTTCTCACCTGGTTGCAGCATCTGAATCGGAGTATGTTTGGCAAGTGTTGGTCCTTCTCAGTGCCCCTCATTTCATCTCGGTCAATTTGGTCTAAATCACTCCCCTTCCCAATTTTCTCCATTTTTTTTTAAATTTGCACTGTTTCCAATCATATTTCCTTTCCTGAGAGATTGTTTGACTTGTTCTCTGTTTTCAAAATTTCAGTGAGTGTTACTTGGGAAGCTTCTGTCATTTTCCTTACACTTCTTGTCATCCCATTGGATTTTGGCTTCTCATATGCTTTCAATATTTTTTATTTTCCATTTTAACCTTGCATTTCTTCAGTTTCCAATCTTCTCCTTCCATTATTTCAATTTCTTGCCTGATGTCAGAATTTGATTTGTAGTAACTGTGACAAGTGTTGGTCCTTTTCAGTGCCCCTCATTTTATCTCAGCCAATTTGGTCACAATCACTCCTGTCCCAAATTTTCTCAGTAGTTTTCATTCGCACAGTTTCATCATATATCATTTCCTGAGCATTTGTTCAACTTTTTTCTCTGTATTAAAGATTTCATTCTCTTTCCTGAAAGGAAGACTTTCCTCTTGGATATGGAATGAAATCTTGCTATTACAGTGAAGATTAATTGGGCAAGCTTCCATCCCTTTCCCTGCACTTCTTGTCATCCCATCCATTTTTGAATTTTCATGTTCTGTGTGAATTTTCCCTTTTTCCTTTTAAGCTTGTTTTTTTATCAATTTCTTTTCTTCTCTTTCTTTTATTTACCTTTCTTGCCTGATTTCAGCATTTGAATTGGAGTACACTTGGAAAGTGTTGGTCCTTTTCAGTGCCCCTCATTTCATCTCAGTCCATTTGGTATCAATTATTCTGGTTCCAAATTTTCCCATAGTTTTAATTCGCACTGCTTCGCAGCATATCTCATTTCCTGAGCATTTATTAAACACTGTTCTCTTTTTTCAAGCTTTCAATAAAGATTACTTGTGCAAGCTTCAGTCCCTTTCCCTGTACTTCTTGTCATCCCATTCACTTTTCTCTTTTTATGTGCTTTCAAAATATTCCCTTTTTCAATTTAAGGTTGAATTTCTTCTACGTCTTTTCCTCTCCTTCCTTTTTTTCCTTTTCTTGCCTGATTTCAGCTTTTGAATTGGAGTACTTTTGTCAAGTGTTGGTCCTTTTCAGTGCCCCTCATTTTATCTCAGTCCATTTGGCCTCTCTCACTCTGGTTCCAAATTTCCTTGGTTTTCATTCACACTGTTTCTCATCATATCTCCTTTCCTGAGTTAGACTTTGTTCCCTATTTTCAAGATTTCAGAGAAAAGACTTCCTTTCGGGAAAGGAAATGTAAACTTGTGATTTCAATGAAGATTAATTGGGCAAGCTTCCGTCCCTCTCCCTGCACTTCTTGTCAGCCAATTCAATTTTTGATATTCACATACAAAAATTTTTCGATTTTTCAATTTTTAATTCAAGCTTGCATTTCTTCAACATCTTTTCCCCTCCTTCCTTTATTTCTCTTTCTAGCCTGATTACAGCATTTGAATTGGAGTAATATTGGCAAGTGTTGGTCCATTTCACTGCCCCTCATTTCATCATCCCTACCTCTGCCAACTATCACAAAACCCCTCAGACTTTAATTTGCACTTTACATTGGAGCTTGCCAGGGCCCCACCACCCTCCCAGGGAACAAGTCCATCCCCACATCCCAGCTCACCTTGCCTCCAAGCAGCATCAAGACATTGCCTGTGTCCTGGTCCTGCAGGCCCTTGCCAAGAGGCTCTCCCAGCCACCACTGCCCCTGCTCTTCCCTGCTCTGGGGCCACAAGCTGCAAGTTCATTTGCTCCCTGGGCCACTGGCCCAGCCCCAAGCCAGGGCCGGGACCTTTCCCCAGAGCTCTGTGGCCACTGCAATGGTCACAGCTCTGAGGCTGCCACAGCTCCAGGAGCCTTTGGACACCGCTCCAAGGGGATGCCCAGGCTGCCACTCTTGGGCTGTCTGTGCAGGGCAGGGGCCTGCACTCCATGATCCTGCTGCCTCCCTCCCAGCTCAGCCTTGGTGTCTCCTCCAGGTGCTGCCAGAGCTCTTGGGGCCGGGCCAGGAGTGGCACAGCCCCAGCGTTCCCCTCTCTGGGACATCTCTCTGTTGGCATCTCCAAGGTTCCCCTCTCTGTGACACCATGGCTGGGGGCAGCTCCAACATTCCATGCCTTGGAGACGCTCCAAGGGAAGCGTCCAGAGCCACACACAGTCATCAAACTGACTTTCCACTGAGCATGCCGGCCTGGGCTGATGTGGAATCTTCTGAACACAACTCAGGGAAGGTCCCCCTGGCCACCTCCACAGTGCCACAGGCAAGTGGCACATAGACTTACAGAGCTCTGCCCAGAGATGACAGGGAAAGTCCAAAAAAGAACAAACACAAACAAAAGAACTCAACAACAAAACCCACCAAGAAAAAGACCACTCTGCCTCCAGCAGAGCTGCTGCCTCCTTCAAGACTTTCAGCTGTACTAACACACAGCACCTGAGACTGTAATGAACATTCCCCAGGCATAGCTGCTGTTAAGGAGCTTGAGGACAGCCTAGTAGAAGGATTCCTCTCATCCCAATGAGAAAGGCATCTTGTCTGTCTTTCTTTCTTTCTTTCTTTCTTTCTTTCTTTCTTTCTTTCTTTCTTTCTTTCTTTCTTTCTTTCTTTCTTTCTCTCTTTCTTTCTCTCTTTCTTTCTCTCTTTCTCTCTCTCTTTCTCTCTTTCTTTCTCTCTCTCTTTCTTTTCCTTCCTTCCTTCCTTCCTTCCTTCCTTCCTAGTTTTCTTGCTGTCATGCTTTCTTGTTTTCTTTCTTGCTTCCTTCCTTTCTTCCTTCATTTCTTTCTCCTGCCCTAACCCTCCCAAACTCACTGCCTCTCCACCTCAGCCCTGCTACAGGACTGCTACAGGCACCAGCACCTGCCCAAAACTGCCTCTTGCTTGCCCACCCTCTACTCCAACAGCCCAAAACACCCCATATCCCCCATTTCCATCACTACCCCTCCACACTTTCCCAAAACCTCTCACACTGCAATCCCTACATTGCACTGCTCCATGCCATGCCATACCAGGCCATTCCATGTCATGTCTTCAGGCCACCAAGTCCCCTCCGACCAGGCCTTGGACACTTCCAGCCATTCCAGGGCAGCCGCAGCTTTTCTGCCCACTCTGTGCCCAGGGCCCCACCACCCTCCCAGGGAACAAGTCCATCCCCACATCCCAGCTCACCTTGCCTCCAAGCAGCATAAAGGCATTGCCTGTGTCCTGGTGCTGCAGGCCCTTGCCCAGAGTCTCTCCCAGCCACCACTGCCCCTGCTCTTCCCTGCTCTGGGGCAGCAGCTGCAATTTCATTTGCTCCCTGGGCCATCGGCCCAGCCCCAAGCCAGGGCTGGGACCTTTCCCCAGAGCTCTGTGGCCACTGCAATGGTCACAGCTCTGAGGCTGCCGCAGCTCCAGGAGCCTTTGGACATCGCTCCTGGGGATGCCCAGGCTGCCACTCTTGGGCTGTCTGTGCAGGGCAGGGGCCTGCACTCCATGATCCCGCTGCAGCTTATTACGATCTGTTCATACAGGCAGGGGTCATAATGGTTCGTTTACTGATCTCAGAGTGCAAAACACAGCACAGAGGGGATTTCAGTATGAATCAAAACAAATGCACGTTTTATTGATTGACCATAGCAAGTGTGATAGAGGGTTGAAGAGTGAGAGAAAGAGATAGAGAAAGAGAGAGAGGAAAAAGGGGATATAGCTACCAAAGGTGGAGACGAAATCCTGGTGTTCCATTTGATGGGTCCACCTTTCACATCAGGGAGAGTCTCTCTCAAAATCTCTGGTTAACTCAGGGGTTTTTATTATAGTCCTCTTTTGCAGGGGGGAACAAGTAATAAGCTGATTGAAGCCACCAGTGGGGAACAAGTCGTCCATGTTCTCAGCAGTAAGTGAGAGCCATTATCTTCTTGGTCCAACGACCACACCTGCAGGCAAACATCTCGCTTTTGTTAAATCAGCCCCACACCCCCCGTCTTGGGGTTGTAGGGGTCTCATGTCTCAGTCCTTGAGAGGGGCTTTGTACAGAGGTCTCAGTCTCATTACTTGAGAGGGGGCTTTGATCTCCGTCTGTCACGGTGGTTGTGAAGCAGATGATGGATTTTCCATAGGGAACCACCAAAGTTACCCCAGAAAGCTTGACTTGGCCAAGAAGTGAAGAAATTCATAAGCTATTGTTGTGAAGACAGGAGCGTGAAGCAGGTAGTAATGTCAGGTACAGAACTGCCATTACACTGCTCAAAGCCAGTGTACCGTGGCTGTGGTGACACAGGAAAATGCACCTGCAGATGATTGGCAAGCATCCACCTCGAGCAGGCCAGAACTGCAGTGGGGTCCTCGGGGTCCTTATGACGATTGTGAGGCAAATGAGGGGAACTTCAGACAGACTCTTACATCACCCCGTGACTCACGATTGTCTTTAAGGGAGCTTCATAGTGTCCTTGCGAAGTCTTCAGGACTCGTCAACGTTGGTAGTATATCCCGAAGAACAGAGACAGTATGTAGAGAGAGAGAGAAAGAAGGGAAAGGAAAAGTAGAAAAGGAAAAGGAAACTATAAACAAGTATCTAATTATTAAACAGATCATAAATAATCAAAACAATAATAACAATCAGTTTTAATTAAAGTAATTCTTTCAAAACAAATCAAAAAATATCAAAAGTTATTTTCCTGAGATTACAAAAGAAAATAATTTCAAAACATATATTCAAATTTTATAATTGCCTTGTGTCAATAGTCTTGGGGATGTCCACTAGGGGAGAGGACTTCTGCCAGGTTATGAGCATTAATTATGGACGTCAACCGTGTTAACCATTTCATCATTCTCCAATTCATAATGAATAAAATTGCTGATAAAACAAAACCAATTAAAACTAAAATCAAAAGGACAATGATGGGATGACACAATTTGTTCAAGGCACTTGTGGCAGTAGGTGACCACCCAAAAAGAGTATCCCACCTCCTGTGCTCGACATCTTTTCTTACCCTTTCTGTAACACGATGTAGTTCTTTCACATTATGATGAACAGTTATCAGGGGTTTCTGCCCATCTTTCTTGATCTTTTCCAAAATTTCTATTAAGTCCTGGTGAAGCAACAATTGCTATACCAAAGTAAGGTTCATTCCAATGGGAGTAGATGATAGTTTGTGAATCAGTGTGTAATTTGATTGCAAAAGGTAATGAGAGGTAACTGGAACTTTATAAGAAAAATCTCGTCCTGTGATTTTAGTAAAATTGCAAGCACAAAAATTTGAATTATTTTTAGTATATACTACTGCGTTTTCTACAAATAACATATCACAAATAGTTCTAAACCATGCACAACCATTACCTATATATATAACGACTGTTTCAGAAGCCTCGTTAGGATGAATTTCAAAATGACAGATATTTTGCTCAGTGTCCAGACAAATATCTTGAGCTATAATTGCATTACTTTTACAGATAAACCCTTGTTGTTCTTGGACAATACAGGATTCTAAGTTAACAGTTTGCCATTTCTCACCAATTTGAGGGGCCCATTCCCTAGGCTCTGAAGGGTAGAGAATAGCTCCATCATGATTCAATCCTAATGCAATGATAGGGAATATCAAATGCACTGAGGCATTATGTATGGTTAACACAGAAGCTGTGGCTGTGTTTGTAACAGGGTTGTAAGTAAAATTCACTAAGTTCCACCAGGATTGGAATTCTCTTTCAAAATCAGTGTCACTGTCCCAAATTATTTTCCGAATTTCAGTAGGAAAAGTGCCTTCTTCACCTTCTCTTATAAATAGAGGCAGCAGCTGACTGCATCCACAGTTGAGCCTGGGTACAGCTGAGGCCAAAGAAACATTGTTTTGTGTAGCACTGAGTGCATCAATTACCAATTTATGGTCATTCACATTTACCTTTTCCCAGTTTGGTAATATGTTTGATAACAACCACTGATGTGTTCCCAAAGCCAAGAAGGACGACTGTAGTGGTTGTTGTAATTTAGTCAAGCCTCTAGTTGTGGCAGCCAATTTATTCATTATTTCTTCTGAATCAATACTATTTAGAATTCCCAATCCTGTTCCCATAACACCAGTTATGTCTCTAAGTGTCCGCTTTTTAAAAGAGTTCCGCTTTCGCAACCAGGCTGTCCAACCTTCAAAGGAAGTCTGCAAGAAAGGTGAACAAGCTGGCTGAATTTCTGAGACATTATTTTGCATCAGCAATTTGACTTGCTTAAGAGACCATGCTGGATTGAACAGTATTTATTGTTGTCCTGTCTTCCTAATTATATATGGTCCGATTTCAGAAGTTCTTGGGCTAAGCCTAACCGGTGGTTGGGCTGGAGTGATGGTAATATGAGCTGTAGTAAATTGGGCTATAACATTTATTTTAAACTTAAAAGAAAGCCCTTGAGTATTTTTGGCCCAAAGACAAACTACTTCTACAGTTTGTGCTAGTGTGAAATTGTGCCAACAATCCTGCATGCTTGGGTGCGTGCAGACCTCTTTGTGCTTATATATTTGGTTTGTCAGAACACTGATGGAGGTTGCCTTCCTATAGGTGGTTCCATTAATCATTTGACAACCTACACTAATTTTTTCTCCCACTATCCCTTGAAGCTGCCAAGTTTTTTGTTTTTCCCATTCCTGCCTAGTATATACCTGATTTTCATGCATAACAACAGCTGATAGGTTTAAGTCTTTCACATTTCCCATGGAGCCGGTAAAATGAACAAAAGCTTGGGACCAGGGCCATTCAGTATCATAATGAAAAAAGGGGTTTTCAGTCTCTTTCACCTGTTGGGGGGTGACTACTGTACTCAGTGTAGGCTTTGTTATAGGGTTTATCTTAAATTTGTAAACTAGACCTTTAAAACCCAATGGATCCGTCAAGTTATTTAGCCAATGGCATGTCACATAAGTTGATTTGACTAAAACAAAACTATACCAACAATCAGTTTGTTCATTAATACAATCCCTTGTAATTGCAATATTGTTGGTTCTGGGGCCTGAAGTGTAATTACCCACATACTCTTGATGGCAGCACAGGGTAAGGGGAATTTGTTTAGTACAATTCCACTTTTTTGTAGGGCACAGTTCTGCTGTAGGGATGTACAAATAGTTTTTTCCACCTGCTTCTAAAAAATTTCCAGCAATTGTAATGGAGGAGGCTTTCTCATGGAGAGATCCTTCCACTTTTCTGCATGCTATCATATTTACTTCACCCACTGTTCCACTTAGGGTTTTGATCCACTCCTTCCGATCCCATCCCCACTCATTTAGATGGTATGCCTCAGAGCCATGCTGCACTACAGTTGCTCGGTTCGGATGGCGATCTTTGGGATAAGATCCTAAAACATTTGTGTGCCTGATGATAGCTTCAGACCACGGCCACTCCGAAGAATCTCAGCCATGGTATTGTGGTAGGATGCAGAAAAATATCACCAGTTTTATCATGGTTCAGATGATCCTCATGTCCCTCGGGGTTCTTCTGTAAAAGTAAACAACAGAAAAATCCTGCCACTAGGAGGCAGAAAACGGTTAGAATGATGGAATTATCCAGCGTGGATTTATCCGATGCTCTTTCCCTAGGGCATCAGAGGCTACCCATGCACATTTATTCAGAGGGGTTTTTAGTACTAGGGGTACTTCCCCTACAGTAGGAAGGTCCACCAGAACAGGTTGTCCAGGGTAATGTGCAGGATTCTTAGGATCATCAGGTCCCTGTAGTGAAGGAATCATGCTTGGAGCTGTTGGGCAGAAAGCAGTAATTTTGGGACACCCGTTTACTCCCCATCTACTCCTTTAACTGCTTCCCATAACCTGGACATCCCAATTTCCCTCCTGTGGTTTCAGAAGTTGTTTCAAGAGACCATTGGTCCTTTCTATGATCCCGTTAGCTTGAGGGTAGTAAGGGGTGTGAAAAATCCATTTAATTCCTTCACTTTTTGCCCAGTCCTGTACAACTCTAGCAGTGAAGTGGGATCCATTATCAGATTGAATTTCCTGAGGTTTTGGGAATGTTCCAAACCACTCCTGTAAAGGTGATGTCTCGGGGAGCAGCTGGAGTCAGTCACGCTCTTCACAGAAATAATGGTGAATGCTCGTTTATTGAGGGTACACAGGGTTCTTTTATACATATAATTCTTGTGCATAAGCTGTTCACACGGCATTTTGCTACTTGTTATTGGGTACCTCCTGGTGTCCACGAGCCCTAAGCGGCTATACTATTGGCTAACGATATCTGCATAAGCATTCCTTTGCAGTTACCTGTTTACAACTTTGTTCAGGGGCCAACGGCTCGTTCCCAGACTCTTCAACCTTGGAGTGCTAAGGCAAACAGCATTTTCCCAACACTGCAAGGCCTCTCTGTTTCTATCTCCAGAAATCCTTCTACAATTCCTGCTTTTTCTTTTGCACAAGCTAAGCATTAGATATTGTCTTATGCAACATATTCTTAATACGAGACATTACACACCTTAGTACTAATAATCCTATTAATACAAGTAATAATATAACAAACACTTGCTTAAAACCAAACTTCAGCCATCCTGTAATCCCAAGGCTACTTAACTAATCTCTAGATGGATCATCACTTTCTTTTAAATCATGCAATTTGTTCTTCATTAATTGCAATTTTTTTGTGAATTGATCCAGAATGGTCAGACAGGTTCATGCAACACATTCCTTCAAACTCTTCACACCCATGGTTATGCACTAAAAGCAAAAATCAATGGCAGTACGGTTTTGCAAAACAGCATGATTAACACTGGTTACATCCACTGATAGCTCATCCAAAATTTGACTAGTCACATTCAATTCTGATTTGGTCCAGCATGCTATCTGCTTTAATGTGGTCATTGCTCTGGCGGCTGTTGCTCCTGGTATAACATGGATGTTAACACTGTCCTAGCTTGGGACCAGAATTTGGGATCTCCCACGTCTATACAATGAGCTAATTGAGGAGATCCTGCAACACTTGTTGACACCATGAGCAGAAGGCACGCAACATGCGAGAGCGTTTTACCATGCGGGCTTGCCTTATCCTTTTTAATGGCCCACACTGTCTGCGCAAATCTCCAATTTGCCACTCCGCCAAAATCTCCAGGAACAGGGTTAGGTATTCCCAACACTACCTTGTGCTGCTTGATGAAAAGCACCAAGGGTACTATTTTAGCAATGGTCACATAAGCTACCCTCATGCCAAAGCTTTAGTGTCTCTGTCTCAAATTGCGCACCACAAACTCCACAGCTCACTTTTATAACTATTACTTCCTGACACTGAGGACGCTCTTTTTCCTGCCACTCATGCAAGTCCTGGGAAAGTTGCAATGATCTCAAGGGGCCTTGGTGACCAAAAATGCTTGCTACAACCCAGCCTGGGTCAGGAGGGCATTATTCACCAGTGGTCTCAGCTACCAGCTGTCTCAGCAAGGACTTGACGGCCCGTGCTCTTCTTCTTTCTTTTCTTTCCCTGCTGGCCGAGTCCATTTACTCGGTACCCATTGTGGTCCAGATGCTGTGGAGACACAAGAGTATCCCCATCCAGTAAACAGGAGTGGACCAGGACCCTCCCATTGACCAGGTTTTGGATCCTTATATCTAACAAATATTTCTGATTGTTGCAGCTTATCGTGTTTACTATAATGCAACATAGTAGGGGGTAATTCAGCATTTCCAGATAAACTTAAAAAGTTCAAAGTAAACAGTGCTTTGCACAACTGATTGTGCGGATCCTTTTCATCTGTATCTTTCTGTTTGTCTAATAGTTCCTTTAGGGTTTGATTAGCTTTCCACTATAGCCTGACCTGTGGAGCTATGAGGGATCCCAGTTACATGTTTGACTCCCCAGTGTTGTAAAAATCTGTTCACAAGCTGGCATACATATGCTGGTCTATTGCCTGTTTTTATAATCTGGGGAACCCCCAAAATGGCAAAACATGCTAACAAATGCCGAATAACATGTATTGCTCGCTCCCCTGTTTGTGCTGTTGCCCATATCATGTGAGAAAAGATATCTACAGTAACGTGGACATATTTTTGATGACCAGATTCCGGTACATGCGTAACGTCCATTTGCCAAAGCTCACAAGCAATTAGGCCTCGCTGATTTACTCCCAGTCCTAAACTACCACTGTGTCTGCTACACTGATCACATGATTTTACAATGCCCTGGGCATCTGCCCAACTTAATTGAAACTGTCTCTTCAACATTTTCACAGACTGGTGAAACATGCTGCGAGTCTGCTGAGCCATCTCAAATGAGTCCACAGGAGCAGTAGAACTTAGCTCAACCAGTCGGTCTGCTCTGTCATTGCCTTCCCCCAGTCCTAATGTAGTTTGATGGTTTCTGATATGCATTAAACAACACGGCACTGTTCAAACCTTTATGGTTCATTGGAGCTGAATAAACAGTCTTCCCAAAATTTCTCTCTTAGGCATACGCAGTAGTGCTTCTTCAATGCGTTGTACCACTCCTACTACATATAGTGAGTCAGAGACAATGTTTAAGTCTTCATCTCTCGACTGCCCGAGGGCCCATATTACTACCCGTAGTTCTAATGTTTGTAATGAATCTTCTGCCATTCCTTGTATCTTATGATGGTGCCAGCTAGAATCTTTCTGCCATACACAGACAGCTAGCCGTGTTTTCCGGCCTGCATCTGTAAACACTGTCTGTGCTTCTGGTAATGGTTGGGACTGCACATTCGGCCATGGCTGCCATTCCTGTTGGTCCAAGAAGCGTAAAGCTGGATGGCTCATCTTTTCAGCCCGAATTTGACCGGGAAAGCCTAATAATGCAAGCTGCAGTTCTGACGAGTTGGCTAGTAACCACTCTAGTGCAGCCGTTCTCAATGGCATCGTGATTGTTGCTGGTTCTTTCCCAGCAACCTCTTTATATCGCTGCCTGCCTTTTTGAAGTAGCTTAGCCACAACCTCCGTTCTTTGCCAGACACTCCGAGGGGCAGTTTGAGGTGGAAAGAGCCATTCTAAGATTTTGCAAGCCATTTTTTCAGGCTTCATCAGGCACGCCAGCCGCTGATTTTCCTGCATCAATTCCTGTTCCTGTTCATGCTCCAGTTTTCCCCCTTTTTCTTTTTGCCATGTCGGCACTTGGAGCAGGAGTGCAAACGGGGCCTTCATAAGATTGCCAATGTACAAGGACACCAGGATATCAGGGAATGCACAATCAGCAGCTGCATTAGCAACTTTGTGTAGCACAGTCTGTAAGTGACTAGAAAGAGCTGGAGTCCAATTTACAGGAAGGGCTGGATCAGTACCTCTCAAGAGGGCGGTAAATGGTGCTGGGTCCTCATTTGTCAACCCAACAATCAGACGCAACCATTGTAATTCTCCTGTCAACTGTTGGACATCTGATAGCGTTTGGATCGCAGTTTTAATAGTTGGTTTTTGCAGCTGGACCGTGGCTGTAGTTATCATCCACCCTAAATACTTCCAAGGAGATGAGCATTGAACTTTTTCTGGGGCAACAACCAGGCCCTCTGTAGACAATCTAGTTGTGATGTCAGACAACATGTTGTCTGTAATCGGTGAAGCTTGACAAAATAAGATGTCATCCATATAATGATAAATGATTGTCTCAGAAAACTGCTTTCGTATTGGCTGCAAAGCCCAGGCAACATGAAGCAGACACAAAGTGGGGCTGTTGCGCATTCCCTGTGGAAGGACCACCCACTCAAATTGTTGGGTGGGCTCAGCCTTATTGATAGATGGCAAAGTAAATGAAAAGTGCACAGTGTCTTGTGGTTGTAATGGAATCATGAAAAAACAGTCTTTTAAATCGATGACGGCGAGATGCCATCCATCTGGGAGCATGGTGGTGAGTGGCATACCAGTTTGCAGCACTCCCATTGGCCACATTTGGTCATTCACTTTTTGTAGATCATGCAGCAATAGCCATTTTCCAGACTTTTTGGGGTAACAAAGATAGGGGTATTCCACGGACTGATGGACAGCTTAATGTGCCCAGCCTGAAGTTGTTCTTGTACTAATTCATGTGAGATGCGGAGCCTCTCCTGGGTAAGTGGCCATTCCTCCATCCAAACAAGGTCATCTGTTTTCCAGCAGATTGTAGGGGTGGGAGGCTCCTGGGCAATGGCCACTACTGAAAATTCACTCCTGGAATGACTACTGTAGCTCCTAACTGGCTTAGGGCATCCCACCCGAACAATCCTCCGAGGTCCTCTGGAAGAGCCATTACGTATGGCCACAATCTTACTCTCAGTCCCTCAGGCAGCTGAAGGGTAACAGGATGTTGGCTTTGCAGTGGTTGTTGGCCACCTCCTACCCCTTGAACCACGTCAATAAATTGTACAAGGGGCCAGGATTGGGGCCATGACTTTTTATCTAGAATGGTGATGTTTGCCCCGGTATCAGTCATAACTTGACTCAAGGTATGTTCCCAGGTGCCCCAAGTAACTTTAAGGTAATCAGTGGATGATTCTTCATTTGTTGGACCAGGTTGACTAAGGCCTCACCGGTGGACCCAAATCCTTGTGACCCTCTTTGTGTAGCAGATCGAAAAACATCTGATTCTACAGCTTCCTTTGTGTACCACACTAACTGAGCAATGCGTGTGCCCTTTTTAATAGTCATTGTGTGATGTAAAGCACAGGCTGCTACTTGAATTTCTCCTGTGTAATCTGCGTCAATTACTCCAGGTAAAACAATCAGTCCGGCCAAGCCAGTAGAGGATCTGCCTAGTAGCAATGCTCCTAGTGCACTGTTCTTCTCATATATTGGACCAGTAACTCCAGTGGGGATGCGTTGCACTCGAGAATCGATCAAAGTTACATCTACTGCTGCTGCCAAATCGATCCCCAGGCTTCCTCTTGTGGCTGGTGGTGGGAGTTGCTTGATAGTGTTGGGCCGGCCATTTGTGTCCCAGCGCGGGGACCCGACGTGCTGTTCTGGCCGTTTTTTGTCTTTCGGCAGACATTTGTGGCATGGGTGTCTTGTTGGCAGATGTCACACCACGCGGTGGCTGTGCATGTTTTCCGAAGGTGTCCTTGAGCTCCTCACCTAAAACAACTCAAAGAAATGCCATTTTCTCCTTTTTTTTCTGAAGGGAAGTTGTTGTTTCTCTAACTTTTGTACTGCAGCGGTGATAACATTTGTAGTAGGTTTTATTGCAGCAGCTACTGCCTTGGCGATGGCTCATCCTTGTTGACCTTGCTCAGCTCGCAGTGACAACGCAGTCATGTCAGCTACTTTGGCTCCTTGGGGAAGCGTGGCTAATATGGATTTAGTCTTGGGATTGGCATTTTCAAAGGCTAATATTTTAAACATTCCTTGTTTAGAGGCTTCATCCATCCCGGGATGATTGGTAAGAGCTTGTGATAGCCGGTCTATGAAGTGTGTAAAGTTCTCAGTTAGGCCCTGTTGTACAGCTGTGAATGATTGTGACGGTGAGGAATCTGGCACTGCATAATATGCTTGCCGAGCAGTTGATGCCGTAAGTTGAAACAGTGGCAAAGGTTATTGTAATTGCAGATTTATGCTGGCAAATCTCCCATCTCCAATAACCATGTCAGCTGTCATTCCAAATAGAATATCATTTTGCTCTCTGGGGCAATTCGCTTCCACCTTAGCCAGTCGCACCCATTCCCACTGCCAAACCAGGTATTGTGATGGAGATAACAGCAGTCGGGCAATATTCGCGCAATCCAGCGGAGAATTGATGTCTGCAGTATGAATCCAATCTAGCATTGCTCGAGCAGATTCAGATTTCAAGCCGTGCTCTTTTACTGTATTTTTGCTTGTTGTAAGATTTTCCATTCATGCTGCTCACACACAGGATTACCATCTCTGAACACGACAGGACACGCTACAGGACATGCCATGTGTCCTGCAGGTTCCCACTGTCCTTCTAGTATAACATCACATATAATTCCGGACCATCAAGTCACGGGGCGTCAGGCAAAGGTGTTGCCTGGGTACTGCTTTCTGCAGTTTGTTCTAGCAATTGTTGCATTGGAGTTAACTGGGAGCTGAATGATGTTGACTCCTCCTGATTTTTAGCATTTATTGTAGATAGTTCTTGGGCTTTTTCCAGCAGCAGTTTAGTTGCTTCTTGCCCTTGCTCATCCACGCGTTGCATCACTGCCTGAATTTGATCAGTCAGTTCTTTTAAACCAATCATGGGTTCTGCTAGGGGTTCTGCTCCATCATCAGGGTCCTCCTCTAATTCGTCTGGCAGCGGAACATTGTCGGGGGAAGGTGGTCGACAGCAGGGGTCACGGGTTCCCCTCTCTCGGTCCACCGGTGTCTCTTCGGGCACAGCCGGGAAAGAGGGGGGGCACTCGGCGCATGAGTTGTGGGAGCGGCGGCGCTGGGAGCAGCAGCGACAGCCCCGGCCCCGGCCCATGGTGGTGGTGGTGGTGGTGGCGGTGGGGGGGCGGTGCGGACTCCCGGGGGTCGCTTCCTCCTCGTCCTGCCTGTTGCTGCAGGGCGGAGGGAGCGGCGGGCACGATGGAGCCTCTGCCGCGGAGGGACGGGGGCGATCCACAGGCCGGGAGCGGCGAGCCGGGCATCGGCCAGTGACGGTGCCGGGGCGCCGGAGGCGGCGGGAGGGCACGGCAGGGGCCCCGCGGCGCTTTCCCGACTTCACAGTGCCACGGAGTTGTTACATGTCCATTTCCCAGCGCCCAGTTAACTGGCTTGTGCAGCACATTTTCTGCTACTGTTTTTCCTCTCTCAGAGAGTATAATAATAAAGAACTTCAATGCGGCAGCAAATTCGCATTCCATGCTTGCCTCGTCAATGGGGCAGGGAACTGAGTACTCGATCCTTCCACCTTTTTTCAAGAAACTGCCCCCTGCTCCCCTTACCAGCTCAGCCTCGCACTCTTTGCAAGGACGGCGAGCTTCTACCTCAATGCTGATGCATCTCTCGGCAGATCAGCGTCTGACCGCTATTTTCCGGAGGTCTCACCTCAATGCAGCTGCATCTGTTGGTGAGTTCAGCATCCAACCGCTCAGCGTCCCACCACTAATTTCTCCTCCAGGTCGTCACCCCAAGGTCCGATGTTCAGTGCCAATTAAAGGTGATTTTGAAAAAAAACATGGGGAACAGCCAGAGTCAAACACCTTCTTCACAGAAGTAGTGGTGAATGTTCATTTTATTGAGGGTACACAGGGTTCTTTTATACATACATCATTCTAGTGCATAAGCTGTTCATGCAGCATTTTACTACATGTCATTGGCTATCTCCTCGTGTCCACGAGCTCCAGGCAGCTATACTATTGGCTAGTGTTATCTGCATAAGCATTCCTTTGCAGTCACCTGTTTACACTTTGTTGAGAGGCCAACAGCTTGTTCCCAGGCTCTTCGTCCTGGTTCTCAGGCTCAACGTCCTTGACAGTGCTAAAACAAGAGAACTTTCCAAGCACTGTAAGGCCTCTCTGTGTCTGTCTCCAAAAATCCTGCTACAGTCAAGGAACAAACAATCGTGCTTCAGCTGATTGTCATCAAAAACAATCCCAAGACGCTCCACAAACTGCAACAGCTCTGTGGTTCCATTAATTGGGTTCGACCCCTTCTTGGAATTTCCTCAGAAGACCTCGCTCCGCTTTTTAACCTTCTGTGAGGGAGCGGCGAACTCAATTCTCCTAGGAGCTTGACCCCTGAGGCAAGAAAGGCAATTACCTGCATCCAAGAGGTTCTGTCAGCCTGACAGGCCCACAGGTATGATCCATCTTTGCCGTTTCTGCTTGCAGTGTTAAGTAGAGTCCCACATTGGAGTGGACTGATTTTTCAATGGGACCCGGACTTAAAAGACTAGTTGCTCATCCTCGAATAGGTTTTCCTTCAAGCACAACCAACTAAAACAGTAACCACACCGCAAGAAACCATGGCAGCAGTCATATCTAAGGGCAGGGCTCACTTCTGCTCTCTTGTGGGGTGTGACTTTGCATGCATCTACATGCCATTGGCAACTACCGAGGAGCTAGAGCTTCTGCTCCAAAATAATGACAACCTTCAGTTCGCCCTAGATATCTATCCAGGAAAAATTTCCATCCATATCCTGGCCACAAATTATTTAAAGCAGAGCTTCATTTGGTTCCCAAATTCATTCAAGGTAAAACTCCTCTCGAAGCTGTCACAGTCTTTACAGACGGCTCAGGGTCTTCTCATAAGTCAGTCATGACTTGGAAAGACACTAGGACACAGAAGTGGGAGTCTGACGTCCGAGTAGTGGAAGGATCTCCACAAATTGCTGAGATGGCAGCCGTCGTCAGGGCATTAGAGAAGTTCAAAGACCAACCGTTTAACCTAATCACAGATTCAGCATATGTAGCTGGTATAGCTATGAGGGCTGAACATGCCTTTTTAAAGGAGGTGTCAAATAGAAACCTTTATAATTTGCTTTCTAAACTGATTTATCTTATCTCCCACAGAAAGCAACCATATCATGTCATGCATGTGAGGTCGCACACTGACCTTCCCGGTGCTATCGTGGACGGCAACAAGAGAGCAGACGCACTGGCAATGGCGGCACAAACACCAGCCCTCCCAGACACGTTCCAACAAGCCAAGCTCTCCCATCAATTTTATCATCAGATTGTCCCAGCACTAGTGAGGATGTTTCACCTCACCAGGGAACACACCAAAGCTGTGGTAGGATCATGTCCGCAATCATATCTGACGTGTCTGTGTCTGCCAATCATACCAGGTGCCCTTTTTGGACAAAGGCATCAACCCAGGAGGGCTCAATAGTAATGAACTGTGGGAGACGAACGTTACACATGTTCCATCTTTTGGTAGGCAGAAGTATATTCACGTGTCACTAGATACGTTCTCAGGCGCAGTTTTCACCTCAGCACATGCGGGTGAAAGCATCTGCTTTGTTAAAAGACATTTCTTATTGGCCTTTGCAACTCTGGGAATTCCCCAGAAAATCAAAACAGACAATGGCCCCGCCTACTCCTCAAAACAGCTAAAGGCATTCTTCCAAGATCGGGGCATCAAACATAACAAATGGATACTGTACTCTCCCACAGGCCAATCAGTCATTGAGAGGACACATCAGACTCTTAAGAGAGTCCTTCACCAACAGCGGGGAGGTACAGAGACACTTCCTCCCGTTGAGAGGCTCTGCAAGGCACTTGATGTAATTAACTTCCTAAATTGTTCAAGCACTGAGCCTAACCCCCCCCGTCATCAGGCACTTCTCGAATTCAGCCTGAGCTAAGCTTGAAGAGAAGCCACCTGTGTTGATCAAGGACCCAGAAACACATCAAATATCAGGCCCTCATCGGTTGATTACCTGGGGTAGAGGGTACGCATGCATATCCATGCCTACAGGCCCTAGGTGGCTTCCTGCAAAGAACATCAAACCTTACCTAGGACCCATAGACACTAATAAAGCCAATTCTGAGCAAAACACAGAGTCACCAAAGGTGCAGCAGACAGCCGCTTGGAAGAGGAGGAGAAGATGGCCAGTCCCACAAAAGACAGCTCAGTGTCCTGTGACCAGACAACAGACAAGACAAGCAAGGCCTACCGGATGTAACAAAAACTAAGAAAATAAATGATTTCTTTCCTTACCCTTTATTCCTTACCCTTATTCTCTTACCCTCTCCCACAAAATCGTTTTACCCAAGCTGCATTGTTAACTTTATTTAAAAATATCTCTTCTATTTGTTAAACTACTAAATTGTTGGTTTTTATTGATATAGAATACTAACCCACCCTCCTACAAAAAGAGCCAGAGTATGGAAACAAGACATATTCTCCTGCTGATTGTTTTTATCATCACCACCCAAGCCGTGGTCCGGACAATAGAACACCCAGAAACAGATGCTGCAGTGCAGAAGATGCTGCGATATGCTATTGCCCAGCATGACAAAAGTAATTTCCATCTGTTCCCAAGCCAAATTGTAAAGGTCATAAAGGCAGAAAAGCAAGTTGCAGAAGGAATCAAATATAACATAGTGGTGAAATTAAAACAAGATAACAAGTATGAACTATGTAACTTAGTGGTATTTAATACACCATGGAAGAACTCAATACAAATACTAAAAGACCAATGTCAAAAGAGTGAGCCCCCAACCAACACTCCTGATCCGAAAAAGACTGATATAACCACTCAAAACCCTCTTGTTTCTGTCCCATCTGGGGGATGGCAGTTGTTTCTGCCCATCCCAGGGACGGCAGTTGTCAGGGGCTCCTTTTTAGGAGCTTAAATTCCCCGGCATTCAGGTGGTTTTAGAGTTCTGGCCCTCTGCAAAGCTCTGTGCCAAACGCAGGAAAAGACGGAGTCTTCAAGGTTACATGCTTCGTTTATTAGTTCTTATCTTACAATTTTCTCAGTGTCCAAAAGATGTTTGCCGCGGCTCGGACATCTGGTGACTCCCCCTGTCTCTGGGCTGTCCTTATCTTTTATACTAATTGCTACGTATTCTTTATTTACTATTTATTACCAATGTCTATCACTATTACTAAAAAGGTCATCTTTACTCTAACCCAATCCTCACTAACTACTTTGTGCCAATGTCACTGCAGAAATGGAGTGAGGGAACAAGAAGGAAGAAGAAAGAAACAACACCCTAAATTCTCCATCTTGCCCCATTCACTTCAATGCCAAGAATCCCAAACTCACTGTTTTTTTACCCTGTGATATACCAAACTACTATTTTTACACTCTTGTGGCCTGCAATGCTTCCTGCAGTGCAAGAAGCCTCTCCCATGGACTGAAATCAAATCCAGTGTCTCTCTGAGCTCTGGGCTCTGGGCTGGGGTCCCAGACCCCCCTGTCCAGGTCCCCGACCCTCCAGGGCAACCAAAGGAATGCCCTGGACTCCAACACCCTCTAACAACTAACTTTAGTCATAAAAGTGAAGACCAAGTCACAGAACAGATAGCTGCTGAAAAAATTTATAAAACTCCTTATTTCTTTGTTATTACTGTAACCATCCTTTTACTGCCTTTATCCATCTATCTTTATCATTTATATCATCACAAGCATGTTATTAATGCTGTCTTTTCAGTTTTTCAACAGGGAGGGGAGAACAAACTAGACAAAGACAGTGAAGGATCAGAGGAGGATCCAAATAACCTGCCAAACACCACCCCTTGAAGGGACAGCAGTTTAAATTTCTTTTATTTTACCCCCCTCAAAAACTTCCCCAGATACCTGTCTCCTGTACCCCTTCTTTTCCTAAAGTCCCCCAGTGCCTAAATAATATGTTGATAGTTTAAACTAGTTTTTCTTTTTAGAAGCAAACCCCAAAGGACCACTCTGAGATGAGAGGCAGTTACCGTGTCACAGTGATGCGGATGCTCCTCACACTCCTCATGCTCCTCAACATCAAAGCACGGAAGATGGGACAACCACCAGAAAATGTGTGGGTGACACTTGCCAAGACCCTCCGGCAAGACAATTTGTGCCTGTCCATGGGCTCCATCAGCAGTCCTCTGTCGTCGTGCCTGGTAGGAACCCCATTCAAAATCAACGAGCCATCACCTCTGCATCCCTTTGCAGGGAACTGGCCTGCCCTGCCCACCGCAGAAAAAGGACCAGCCCGAGAAGCCTGGGAACAGTGGGTGAAGCTCATACCCAAAGCTACAACAGACGCTCACAAAGAAAACCCAGTAGCAAACTCCGAGTCCCAAGAGCTTGATCTGCTTGTCTCAGCAAAAGCTAGTTATAGTTTTAATTTTACTTTCAAAATATGGCCTCTAGTTACAAAAATCAAAGTAAACCCCCTAAACAAAATTTACAATTTGGTCAACTGGTGCAACTATCCAACAAAAATTCCTTTTGACACTTCTGGCTTCCTTATTCCCTGGACACTTCCCAAGAGCGTGTTCCTAATTTGCGGCGATAGGGCGTGGGCAGGAATCCCTTCCCACATCCGAGGGGTCCATGCACCTTTGGCCGACTTACAACACTCACCCCAAACATTACTCTCTTACAAGAATGGAAACAAAAGAATAAATTTGCCCTTTGTAATAAACTCGACAAGCCAAATTCAGTAAATCAAAATTTAGAATTTTATTTTGAGACTTAAACACAGTCTCCAGTAGCCACAATTAAAAGAGACAGTGTTGAATCCCGGGATTTCGGCACTGGGTGAACACAGTAACAAACTCTGTCAGTCTGTAACCCCCTCTGTTCACAAACTGGGTTTTATACAGTCTTTCGCTGAGAGTGGACCGAGACTGTAGGACTCCCCCCTCCATGGTAGCTTCATCATGTGTTCATGTTCAGGTCTGGGGTCTGTTGAATGGATTTTCAAGGTGGAACAATGCCGTGATTGCCGTGTCTGGAGAAGGTTTGGAAATGCTAACACAGGCCGGAACAGATAAGATATAGATCTGATGTAATCATTCAGTCGTCAGGGCACCCATTTCCCTTTTCTGTCCTTTTGTGCCTTGTTCTAAAGCGGTTCTCGGCAGGAATTCTTTGTGTCCCTCTGTGCAGTTTTAGTTTTAGTTAACCCTATACACACCTTTAGGTTTACTGATCTTAAACTAAACTTAAAGTAGGTCAATTTTTCATGGTATATTATTCCATTTTACAGTGAATCAATTACATATCATATTGCTTAACATGAATTAACTTTAGGACATATATCTCAATCCCTCCCCTTCTATATAAACACATTTAATTAGTGTTCCTGTTATTGCCTTTTTTTTCTTTTGATAAAAAAGCCTCTTAACAAGAATTTTATTACACACAAAAAGAAAACATTATTTTTATAGTTTTCTCACTCTTCTTTTGGTTTACTCTAATATGATTTTACATTTATCTCTTTCTTGTATTTGGGCTTTGAATTTTTCTAGAACTTCTGCTGCCCTGCTCCTTTCTTCATTTAACTTCTATAAAAATATTTTTAGTGGAGGCTGGCTAACTCCAATTACTAGACTGTTGAGTGACCTCAACTTTTCTTGCTCCTTTTTTTTTTTTTTTTTTTTTTTCTTCCGCTTCTAGTTTTTGCCTTTTTAATTCTTGAGCTACTCTCTGTATCTTGCTTTCTGGATCTATCCCCTCCTCATTCCTAGAGAAACAGAAGGTCCTTTCTAACTTTAAGCAGACCCTTTCATCGTTCTGTCCTGGTTTAGGGACAAATTTGGGAGAAAACTCCTCTATAGGATCCCTCTAAGGAAGCAAACCCAAGTGGCCCCTCCCTCCAATCGGTCCGGTAAAAAAAAACCTTTTTGGAGAAAAGTGGAAAAAACTATTTTACTAAACAAAGTGCATACAAGTATAAAGAATGAATAATATGAAACAATAAAACCTCTCCTTCTGAAGTGAGATGGCAAATTGAGAAAGTCCTTGCCGTGGGTGTAGCTCGGCTCTCTCTCAGTCTCTCTTCAGTCCCAGCCTCTCTGGTGCTGCTGGAAAATGCCGAGGTCCAGACCCCAGTGGGCCGCAGGTGCAGCCCCCAGTGCTCCCCTGGGTTTTCAGTCCAGAGCAGGTTTAAACAGTTCCAAGAAAAAAGAAAAAAAAAAAAAAAACAGTCTAGGGAACTTCTCTGCCCTGGCTAGCTGAAACTAACTAAAAGCAAAAAAAATCTCAGTCCTGCAGTCTCTCCAAGCCTCCGCCGAACACGCTGTCTGCAGAAGAATGTGGAGGAGTCAGGCAGTTTTCTCAAAACAAACTCCGCGCTTCTCCTTGCTCTTAGAACCAGTCTTAAAGGCACAGGACTCAATATACAGCACAAACAGAACAGACGATTGGGGATACAGGCATCATAAAGTTACCCTAGGACATTCCACCCCTTATCCCCATATCGTCAATTTACTAAAACTAATATATACTCCAGCTCTACACACACATACATCTATATAAAAAACAATATGCAATATACAGCTACATACAGTGGCAGTACCATTCAGCACACAGCAATAATTACACACAGTTCTCACCCAACAATCAAATCTCCCTGGGGTACACATCGTGTGGTTCCATCTTTCTGCATTACCGACCATGTGCAGCCTGGTCCCTGAGCAAAGACAATCCCACGGATGGGATCCTCTGTGCTTGAAGCAGAATTGATCCAAACTGTCTTCCCTAACAAACCTCTTACATGTACTACTGGGACTTTCTCTCCATCTACTGTATGTAGGGACACAGATTGGGCAGGGCTTGCTCTGTTGGTGGAACCTCGGGTGTTAACTAACCAGGTGGCCTTTGCTAGATGCTGCTCTCAGTTTTTGAATGATCCTCCACCCAGTGCTTTCAGGGTGGTTTTTAGCAGTCCATTGTATCTTTCTACTTTCCCTGAAGCTGGTGCATGATAGGGGATATGGTATACCCACTCAATGCCATGTTCTCTAGCCCAGTTGTTGATGAGGCTGTTTTTGAAATGAGTTCCCTTGTCTGACTCAATCCTCTCAGGGGTACCATGCCTCCAAAGAACTTGTTTTTCAAGGCCTAGAATGGTGTTACGGGCCGTAGCATGAGGCACAAGGTAGGTCTCTGTGGTGGCCTCTACTATTGCGAGCACATAGCGATTGCCTTGGCGGGTTTGGGGAAGGGTGATGTAGTCAATCTGCCAGGCTTCCCCGTACTTATACTTGGACCATCGCCCGCCATACCATAGGGGCTTCACCCGCTTGGCCTGCTTGATGGCAGCACACGTCTCACAGTCATGGATAACCTGAGAAATACTGTCCATGGTTAGATCCACCCCTTGGTCTCGGGCCCACTTATAGGTGGCATCTCTGCCCTGATGGCCTGAGGCATCATGGGCCCATCGAGCTAGGAACAACTCTCCCTTTTGTTGCCAATCTAAGTCTATCTTTGACACCTCTTACTTTGCAGCTTGATCTACCTGCTCGTTGTTTTGGTGCTCCTCATTAGCCCGACTCTTGGGGACATGGGCATCTACATGACGGACTTTGACAGGTAGCTTCTCTACCCGAGTGGCAATGTCCTTCCACTCATCTGCAGCCCAGATTGGTTTTCCCCTACGCTGCCAGCTGGCCTTTTTCCACTTCTCCAGCCATCCCCACAGAGCATTGGCTACCATCCACGAATCAGTGTAGAGGTAGAGCTTTGGCCATTTCTCTCTTTCAGCAATGTCCAGAGCCAGTTGAACAGCTTTGAGCTCAGCGAGTTGGCTTGACCCACCTTCTCCTTCAGTGGCTTGTGCAACCTGTCTTGTGGGACTCCATACAGCTGCTTTCCACTTTCGTTTCATCCCAATGATGCGGCAGGAACCGTCAGTGAAAAGAGCATAGCGTGTTTCTTCTGCTGACAGTTGGTTGTATGGTGGAGCTTCTTCAGCACGTGTCACTTGTTCCTGCTCCTCTTCATCCATGAGACCAAAGTTTTCACCTTCCGGCCAGTTTGTGATTATCTCCAAAATCCCAGGGCGATTTGGGTTTCCAATGCGGGTGCGCTGAGTGATGAGGGCAATCCATTTGCTCCATGTGGCATTGGTGGCATGGTGGGTAGAGGGAACTTCTGCTTTGAACATCCATCCCAGCACTGGTAGTCGAGGTGCCAGCAGGAGTTGTGTTTCAGTCCCTACTACTTCTGAGGCAGCTTGAACTCCTTCATAGGCAGCCAAGATTTCCTTCTCTGTTGGAGTGTAGTTGGCTTCGGACCCTCTGTAGCTTCGGCTCCAGAATCCCAGTGGTCGGCCCCGAGTCTCCCCAGGCACCTTCTGCCAAAGACTCCAAGACAGGCCATTGTTCCCGACTGCTGAGTAGAACACGTTCTTCACCTCTGGTCCCGTCCTGCCTGGGCCAAGGGCCACTGCATGAGCGATCTCCTGCTTGATCTGGGCAAAGGCTTGTTGCTGTTCAGGGCCCCAGTAGAAATCATTCTTCTTGCGGGTGACCAGGTAGAGAGGGCTCACAATCTGGCTGTACTCAGGAATGTGCATCCTCCAGAAACCTATGGCGCCTAGGAAAGCTTGTGTTTCCTTTTTGTTAGTTGGTGGGCACATCGCTGTGATCCTGTTGATGACTTCAGTGGGAATCTGACGCCTTCCATCATGCCACTTTACTCCCAGAAACTGGATCTCTCGGGCAGGTCCCTTAACTTTGCTCTTCTTGATAGCAAAGCCAGCCTTCAGGAGAATGTGGATGATCTTCTCTCCTTTCTCAAACACTTCCATTGCTGTGTTTCCCCACACAATGTTATCATCGATGTACTGTAGATGTTCCGGAGCCTCACCCTTTTCCAGTGCAGCCTGGATCAGTCCATGGCAGATGGTGGGGCTGTGTTTCTACCCCTGGGACAGTCGGTTCCAGGTGTACTGCACGCCCCTCCAGGTGAAAGCAAACTGAGGCCTGCATTCTGTAGCCAGAGGAATGGAGAAAAAGGCATTAGCAATGTCAATTGTGGCGTACCACTTTGCTGCCTTGGACTCCAGCTCGTACTGGAGTTCCAGCATGTCCGGCACAGCAGCGCTCAATGGTGGAGTCACTTTGTTCAAGGCACGGTAGTCCACAGTCAATCTCCATTCTCCGTCAGACTTGCGCACAGGCTAAATGGGGCTGTTGAAGGGTGAGTGGGTTTTGCTGACCACCCCTTGTGTCTCCAGCTCACGGATCATCTTGTGGATGGGGATCACAGCATCTCGAGTTGTTCTGTACTGTCGGCGATGCACTATTGAAGTGGCAATTGGCACTTGTTGCTCTTCCCCCTTCAGAAGACCTACAGCAGATGGGTTCTCTGATAGTCCAGGCAAGGTATTCAACTGCTTAACACCCTCTGTCTCTACAGCTGCTATCCCGAATGCCCACCTAAATCCCTTTGGGTCTTTGAAATACCCATTTCGGAGGAAGTCTATGCCCAAAATGCATGGAGCTTCTGGGCCAGTCACAATAGGGTGTCTCTTCCACTCATTTCCAGTCAGGCTCACATCAGCCTCCACCAAAGTAAAATCTTGTGAACCCCCTGTCACCCCAGCTATGGAAACAGATTCTTCCCCCACATGTCTTGATGGAAGTAATGTGCACTGTGCACCAGTGTCAACTAAGGCCTCGTATTTTTGTGGTTCTGATGTGCCAGGCCAACGAATCCACGCAGTCCAAAAAACACGGTTTTCCCTAGCCTCTACCTGGCTAGAGGCAGGGCCCCTCTAAGCCTGATTATCCTTACTTCCCTGGGTAACCGGAGCTGCTTCCTTCTTGCTGGAACTTCCTCTCATAGTCTTGCCATCCAACAATTCATGCAGCCGTTGTGTCATAGCATCAGTAGATTCTCCATCCCATCTTTTCATGTTTTCTCCACATTCACGCAGGAGGACCCACAGCTTAGCCCGTGGGATGCCTTTTCCCTCTCTATCTAGGGAACGTTTGTGTGTGGTGCCAGAGCCCCTAACTTGTACTGCAGAGATCTGGAGAATGTCCTGCTTGAGTTCTTTGTGATTCTCCTCCATCTTGTCTGCTAATCCCCGCACCTGTGTTTCCAGAGCTGCAATTCTTGCATGTGTTGGACCATGCACAGCATCTGCATATGTTCGTAGCTTCTTCGCCATATCAAGCACGGTCTCCTCTGTCTCATCCCGCTTCATTATTGCTAAAGCAGAGGAGTATTCTTGTGGCCCAAGTCGTACAAGTTTTCGCCACATCACAGGTGTACATGGTACCAAGTCGGGGTTCTGAGTGTTTATGTCATCTGAGAAGACAATCTCCGCCACTGCCATTTCCCTCAAGCGCTGGATCCCTTGTTCAATGGTTTTCCACTGGGTTTGCTGCATATAGAGATCGTCGGCACAGAGATATCTTTGTGCCACACTTCCCAGGACCCGTTCCCAGAGACTGCAAGGACTAGCCTCCCTCATCATTTCTTGGTCAATAACTGGATCATGTGACAGGGATCCCAGATGTCTCACTTCAGTGCCATCCAGTATTGTAGCCTCGCCTGCAGCATCCCAAAGACGGACTAACCAACTAATTATAGATTCATCAGGTTGTCGAGCATAATCCTTTCTTAGGCCACGAAGGTCCTTCAGGGAAAAGGACTCAATAGTATCTCCTGCTCTTGCAGCAGTTGGTCGAGCTCCTGATCTTGTAGCAGTTGGTCGGGCTCCTGATGTTGTAGCAGTTGGTTGGGCTCCTGACCTTGTAGCAGCTGGTTGGGCTTCTGATTTTTTATTAGTTGGTTCGGCTTCTGATTGTGTATCACCAGTTGCTTCAGCTTTTGATTGTGTGTCAGGTGGTTTGACTCCTGACTGGGTGTCAGGAGGCATTGAGGATCCTTCACCTGAATCATCATCTACTGGTCAATCGGTTTTGTCTGTGTGCTTTTTTCTTTTCTTTATTGCAGCAACTGCTGGTGTCTTAGCCTTACTCTCTGGTTTAGCTGCAGCCTGAATAGCTGTGGGGTTGGCTGCAGCCTGAGTGACTGATTTATCTCCCTGCTCCCTTGCCTCTATCTGCTGCCCTACAGTGTTTAGCAGTGTGTGACTCATTCTAGAAAAGCTATAAACCATATAGAGGAAAGTCACCAGGTGAAATACCAGGGAGGTGGGGTCTTTAACATTCAGGAGATGCTGAACCTTCTCCAAAAGTGATGTAACTGACTCAAAAGAGAAGAAGGAAAGAAGAGGCTGAAGAGCCTCATCCCCTACTCCTCCTCTAACAAACTGGGTGCAATTGTTGATAAATCCCCAAAACATGCTGCTGGAACTAGGACGCAGGGTAGGATGAAAAAAACATAAACTGAACATACCCAGAACAAACTCCAGTATCTTTATAAGCTTCTTGTAAACCATAATCACCGAACCCAGCAAAATAACTATTCTAATTTGTGCATCCCTAGTGTAAAAGCTGTATGTTAGGGACAATATTGGAGCTATTTCTGGGTAAGAAAACAAACCTAGGGACCAGAAAGGTATTAAAACCTCAAAAAAGCCTAGGGAACAGAAATGCAGAAAAGACTCCATTCTAAGAGACATTAGGAATTCAAGAAGCAACATGGCCACTGACTGTTTAATCCCCACCCAAAGGACAACCAAAAAATGCAGTTAATAATAATCAATACAAGTTTTTTCCACTCTCTCGTGCCCCACGTTGGGCACCAGTTAGAAATATGTCCTGGTTTGGGACAAATTTGGGAGAAAACCCCTGTATAGGATCCCTCTAAGGAAGCAAACCCACGTGGCCCCTCCCTCCAACCGGTCCGGAAAAAAACCCAAAACCCTCTTTGGAGAAAAGTGGAAAAAACTATTTTACTAAACAAATGAAGTGCATACAAGTATAAAGAATGAATAGTATGAAACAATAAAACCTCTCCTTCTGAAGTGAGATGGCAAATTGAGAAAGTCCTTGCCGTGGGTGGAGCTCGGCTCTCTCTCTCAGTCTCTCCTCAGTCCCAGTCCCTCCGGCGCTGCTGGAAAATGCCGAGGTCCAGGCCCTGGTGGGCCGCAGGTGCAGCCCCCAGGGCTCCCCTGGGTTTTCAGTCCAGAGCAGGTTTAAACAGTTCCAAGAAAAAGGAAAAAAAAAACAGTCCAGGGAAATTCTCTGCCCTAGCTAGCTGAAACTAACTAAAAGCAAAGAAAAAAAAAATCTCTGTCCTGCAGTCTCTCCAAGCCTCCGCCGAACACGCTGTCTGCAGAAGAATGTGGAGGAGTCAGGCAGTTTTCTCAAAACAAACTCCACGCTTCTCCTTGCTCTTAGAACCAGTCTTAAAGGCACAGGACTCAATATACAGCACAAACAGAACAGACAATTGGGGATACAGGAATCATAAAGTTACCCTAGGACACACATCCACTCATCATGTGTTCCAAACCATGGCCACTCTCCTGGTAATTTTAATTTTGGCCAGACTTCTGTGCAATAAAACACCATTTTAACCTGATCTAGTCCTTTCGTGGCTTCTAAAAAATCCCATTTAGCTAAAAGTTGTTCTAAGGAACTACCAGGTGGAATACTCTTCACTTTGTTATTTTCCTTTTCTTTTTCTTACTAGTACATTGTCCCATTTTCTTTAAACTGGAAAAAATTCAAAGGTGCCCTCTACTGATGGGAAACAGAGGTTTTTAAGCAAAAAAAAAAATTCTTCGGCTTTTCTCACTCTACTTCAAATCTCCTGACTTAATTCTTGAACACTTCAACAAAAACTTCTAAACTTTATGCTTTTCTACTCTTTCCTACACTTTTGCTTTCATTTAGGGAAAAAACTCTCTCTTTCTACTCACTTTCTCTAACCTTCTTCACTTTCTAGGACGCTCACACTTTACTCACACCAGGGGCTCAGACTCTCTCCTGACCCCTTTGAGGTGAGTCCTAATGACCTCACCTCCTATGTACCCCCGCGCCTTGCCTCACCCCTGAGACTCTGGACACGCTTTGCGGCGCACGACAGGGTCCCTAGTACTGGCATCCCCTTCCAGGCCTCAGGGCCTTCCCACGCCTCAGCCCCCGCCGGGCCGGACACCTTCAGTCCGAACCCCGGACTAGACTGCCCTGTCACTAGTACCGTTCCCCTCTTCACTTTTTGAAACGGAGGTGAGAGGTCAAGACTCCGCATGGGTTACCTGGGGGGGTATCCCTTCCTTGTTTCCAAGGATCAACCCGAGCAGGGCCCGACCCCTTTGCCTTCCACCAGGACTGGCTTGACTACTTCTCCCCAGCGAAGCAGCCTCGGCAAGAGGGATGAGTGCGTGTGTGCAGGATGCCCGCCTTGCCTCCAAGCTGACTCCCCACCCCGGTGTCCTCGGGCTATGGGTTTACGGCCTCCTCCCTGAGACCGTGGCAGCACACCCTCTCCGGTGCGTCTGGCTCAGTCCTGGGAAGCAGGGACTCTCATGAGCTCTCGGCACCCGCAGTGTCTGGGGACATCCCGTCAACCCTGGTACGGTTTTCCCGCCCCTCCAGGGATTCCAAACTCTCCTAGGCTACTCTAGCCTTTATGGGGGGACCTGCCCCGAATGCGTGCCACTCACACTCTGTTTTCCCCTGCACGCCCGGGGGGGTCTTTCTGCCCCTAAGGAGACGCCTCACTCACTAGTTTCTTTCGCTTCCCCCTTTTCCTGGCCGGCCCCCTCGTGGGGGTCTGAAACCGCAGTACCGAGGGGTCCACACTCAGTTCCGGGGGTCCGAGCTGCCGGCCCCGGATTCTCTCACACTCCCATTCGCACGTCTCCTTAACCCACCGCCGGAATGCTCACCCTCCGGCGCTCCTCCTCGTTGCCGGTCCCAGGCTGCTCCCGCTTGGCCAGCTGTCCCGGAGGTCCGAAGGGCGAGCGGCCGTCCCGTCTTCAGTCCCTCTTCAGGCGTGGCCAGATCCCGTGGACGAAACCCCAAAAATTGTACTGGAAAAAAAAAGAGAGCTAGAGAGCCTTGCTCCTTTTTATGTTTTTGTTGTCTAGCTTGGCTCTGGGGGAGCTTGCTTGCTCCATTGGCAACTCAGAGGAAAAGGTACAAACAGCTTTGCTCCACAGCGAAGCTGGGACTCCCACACCCCTCGCGGGCTTTTTCCCCTTGCTGGGGAGTCGTCTTGGCTTCATTGATCAGGAGCATCCAGCGATGGAGAACTCTGCCTCAGGTCACAGCGACTAAATAAAGCTGCTTCGGCAGACATTTTTTACTTTTTGCACTAATCAAAAGTGCAATTTCAGTCCTGGATTTTACTTTGGTTCTCTGCTTTTCAGAGTCTCTCATTCTTGAGTAGTTCCCAGAATTCCAGTGTTCTTTTTATTTGCATATTCAAACACTATCTGACAAATGGGAGCAGAGATACAGGTAACAAAGTGAATTCTTAATTAACAAACAAGTAAATAATGTGAATAATCAATATTAAAACAGGAATAAGGCAAATTCTTTAAACAGACGTAGCATTAACAATCTTAATGGAATTACTTAACAATTAAGTAACTAAAACATAGATCATTTGAATAGAACTTGTTTATAACAACTGGGCATGAACAGAGCTCCTGCACTTGCATTTCCAGCTGCTGTGCAGCCAAAGCTGAGGCATCTGGAGCTGCCCAAATGCAACAACTGGAATATGAGCCTCTCTCGAGAGGGAAATCTCCCCCTTCTGTGCCAGCCCGTGGCAATGCTGCCATTCTCTGCTGCTGCTGGGGCACTCGGGGCTCTGGCTGAGCAGGAAAGGTGACCCTGAGCCAGGAGCTTTCCTTGGCTGCAGCAAAGCCTTGGCACGCAAAGACCTTCCTGGTGCTGTGCTTCTGGGCCAGGAGGAATTGTGCCACCGGAACTGAGCCTAAATTTCTTCTCCCAGGCAGCTTTAGGGCATGGAACATGGAAAAGGCAGAGCTGACACTCAGCTGTCCACAATCCTCCAGAAGAATCCTGTGTGTGAAGCAGCCTGGAGAACAGGATTTGTGTGTCAGTGGAGGGAAATTCAGAGGCCTTTTCTCCCTTGTGGGCTGAGGGTCTGCATTTCCAATGGCCCTACAGCTGCCCAAGGGGCCCTTTTTTCTCAGCTGAGAACAGTTCTGCTGAAAGCCTGTCCTAAACCTACTTTTCCTGCAAATGTGCCCAATGAATCCTAGTTTTATCAGTCCCAGCTCTTGTGTGGATGCAGGTGTGAGAACTGAAGGATAGAACAGCTCTGCTGGGGGGAAGTTCTCTTTTTTTTGTTTTTCTTTCTGTTTTTCTTTGTTTTGTTTTTTTATTATTAGTTTTGGGTTTTGTGTATGGGGTTTTTTTTGGTTGTTTTTGGGGGAGGTTTTTTTGTATGTGATTTTTTTATTGGGGGATTGGGATTTCTTTATTCTGGTATGTGTTTTTTTAAAAAAATTTGTTTATTTTGTGGAGCATGTTGTTCTTATTTTTTAAATTAACTCCCCCTGTCAGCTCTGGCCAGAGCTCTGTAACTCTATCTGACACTTGCCTGTGGCACTGTGGAGGTGGCCAGGGGGACCTTCCCCGAGCTGTGTGCACAGCAATGCACATCAGCCCAGGCCGGGGGTGCTCAGTGCCCGGTCAGTTTTGCTGTCTGGCTGTGGCTCTGGACGCTTCCCTTGGAGCGTCACCAGGCAGGGAACGTTGGAGCTGTCACCACTGTGGTGTCACAGAGAGGGGAACACTGGGGCTGTCCCGCTCCTGCCCTGACCCCAAGAGCTCTGCCAGCGCCTGGAGGAGACACAAAGGCTGAGCCCAAGGGTGAGAACTGCAGAAGGGGCTGAGCTGGGAGGGAGGCAGCGGGATCATGGAGTCCAGGCCCTGGCCCTGCACAGACAGCCCAACAGTGGCAGCCTGGGCATTCCCGGGAGCGGTGTCCAAAGGCTCCTGGAGCTGCGGCAGCCTCGCAGCTGTGACCATTCCCTGGGGAGCCTGGTGAGTGGTCAAGCCCCCTGTAGGGGAAGAAGCTTTTGCTGGTCTCCAGCCCGCAGCTGGCCTGGCCCAGCCCCAGCCGTTCCCTGGGGTGCATTCCCTGCTGGCCCCGGGGCAGAAGTCTCAGCTGCCCCTGCTGCTGTCCCTCCAGGGCAGGAGGTGCAGCACCTGGGGAGCTCTGAGCTCCATCTGCTGGGCTGCGGCTGAAGCGAGCCAGTGCCGGCAGAGCTCTGGGGAAAGGTCCCGGCCCTGGCTTGGGGCTGGGCCAGTGGCCCAGGGAGCAAATGAACTTGCAGCTGCTGCCCCAGGGCAGGGAAGAGCAGGAATTGCTGGATGGGAGAGACTCTTGCCAAGGGCCTGCAGCGCCAGGACACAGGCCATGGCTGGACACTGCTGGGGGCCAGGGTGAGCTGGGATGTGGGGATGGACTTGTTCCCTGGGAGGGCGGTGGGGCCCTGGCATAGAGTGGGAGGAAAAACTGCAGCTGCCCTGGAATGGCTGGAAGTGTCCAAGGCCTGGTTGGAGGGGACTTCCTGCCCAGAGGGGATGGGATGGGATGGGATGGGATGGGATGGGATGGGATGGGATGGGATGGGATGGGATGGGATGGGATGGGATGGGTCAGTGTAATGTAGGGATTGCAGTGTGGGGGTGGTAGGAAAGTTGGGAGGAGTAGGGATTGCAATGGGGGGATGGGATGGTTTGGGCTCTTGGAGTAGGGGAGTAGAGGGAGGGAAATCAAGAAGCAGTTTTTAAAGGCTGCTGGTGCTTTTAGGAATTTTGGAAGTGGAAGTGTTTTGTGTGAGACTGCAATGAAGTTGGGACGGCTGAGTTTAAGCTGCTGGGCTGTGCAGGGCTGAGGTGGAGGGGCAGTTCTTTTGGGAGGGTAAGGGCACCTGTGAAAGAAAGAAATAAAGAAAGAAAGAAAAGACAGAAATAAAAAGAAAGAAAGAAAGAAAGAAAGAAAGAAAGAAAGAAAGAAAGAAAGAAAGAAAGAAAGAAAGAAAGAAAGAAAGAAAGAAAGAAAGAAAGAAAGAAAGAAAGAAAAGGTTTAAAATGAAGCTCTATATGTCTAATTTAATAAGCAACAATGTTGAATTTAGCAGCTATGCAATTTTATTTAAGTAACATTTTATAATCAAGCATATACAAAAATTTGGCAGTGATTAATTAAAGATAAGTAATGTTCGGATAAAGCATAAGCAAAACCGACTGGGGTGTGGAGGGGGGGCTTCTCACCCTGCCTCACGTACAAAACAAAGTAATCCAATTTAAACTTATATACTGTATACTAATATATATTCAATAATATTTCCCATAAATCTCCTCCTATTTTCAATTCTTAAAATCTACGTCACTATACTACATAGCTCATGCTCCACTTGTTGTTAGGGGGTCTCCTTGGCTTTTTGGTGGTCTTTTTCAGATGAAGGCTCATCATCTTCCTCTCGTCCTATGAATAAGCTTACTGGTTGCATGTGCACTGTTAAGTTTTGTGTTATACATAACTATGCATTATGTTCCAAAAGGTAATTATTTCCTGGATCAAACCACCACCCAAACTCGCTACCTTGGAATAGTCCCAACTTTGTCCATCTCAAGGCCAGTTCTATCTTAAGACATCCTGTATCCTGTAACATCTACAAAGGGCCCATCTCCCTACCTTGGAGTAGTCCCAGCTTTGGCCAATCCAGGTTTGAAACCCTTGCTTATCTAAAACTGCACCCTGTATCTTATTTTTCTCATGTAGCATCCAGCAAGGGGCCCATCTACTTTGTAACAATAATCACATATATTTTTCCTTCACTACTTGATAACAAATACTTTCTAAAATATATCTTTCTAAAATATTGATATAGTTACAATTAGCAGGAATCATTTTCATTTATTACATCTGGGATATAAAAAACCCAGAAGTCTTCATCACTTTTTTTCTCACAGTAATAGAAAAAGCATTCTGCATCACAGTATCTGCAAACCCTATAAAAATAACCAATTTCATCCCTTCCTCCTATATTCGTTGTATACAATCTCATGAAGTTGACTACTGACATTTCAGTCTGGGCCAATCCTTTTCTGTAGGGTATTTAGTGTTACATCCCTGAGCAGCCAAAGCTGAATATTAGCATTGTCAGCCTTATTTCACATTATCAATTTTTAATTATGCATATAAATATATATTATTGTGTTATATATAACTATTAGTATTAATTTTTTATTATTATTGTAATATCACTTGCACAAATGAACCTGAACTCAACATTAAAACCTTCTTCTGTCTCTCCATGTGGGAGCATTCCAAAAACAATTGTTCCTTCTCTTGGCGCTGTTTCCAATGTGTTGTTAACAAAATTCACCTTCGTCTTCCCAAATCCAGAAGTTCTTTTCCTTTTTCCATATGCAATTTTTGGAACCATATTAATACATCCACTCTTTCAGCTTCTTTTAACCTACTGTCCCACTGCTCGCACGGTGCTCAGACCTCAGCCCACTCCAGAGCCAGAGAGCTCTAGGGAAGGGCTTTCCATGCAGGAATTTTGTATGGCACTGATTCCTCACATTTACATTTAAAAAGTGACATTTTGGTGTGATGTATGCCAGTGTGGTTTTACCAGTGGGCAGGGTCAGCACTACAGACACAAACACCACCTGAAGGAATCAGTGTCATTTACTACAGTTCAAAGCAGCAAAGGAGCACAAAAGGAGCAGCTCAGCAATGCACCCAACCATCACTACCAAAGATTGCCTGCAGGGATTGAGAAAGATCCATCACCAGTTCCCCTCAGACTTTCCCATCACCCACATCCACACATCAGCTGGGGGAAGCTGTCCCAGCCAAGGACTGGAGAGCCACTCCCGGACACTGGGAATTCCTGCAGGTGCCTCCAGCCACAGGTGAGGCTCCAACCTGGCTGTGAGAGGGCCCAGCTCTGATAGTGCTGAATAAACAAACTGACAGCACTTCTAGTGCAGGAACAGCTGGTTTCATCCTCCTCTTGGGTTCCTCCCAAAGCCTGGCCAGGGCCCAAGGAGGAACCAAGGGAGGTGACTTTGACCATCCAGCCCCAAACAAGGCCAGATGTCAGATTTCATGGCCTTGTCTGGCTTCTAAACACAGAAAGGTCAATACATGTCTCACTAATGAGTGGATACATCTATCACAGTGCTAATGACCATGCATATTTCACTAATGAGCAGATACCAAGATAACCTTTGGTTGGAAGGTTGATGCAGAGGTCACCTTTGGCTCAGGGCCTGCTGTTCAGGCCTCACTCAGGCCTCTTGTCCAGGCCTGGGAGGAGCAGGGACATCTTTCACCAGATCAGGTTGTTCAGAGCCCTGTCCCAGCTGGACTGGAATGTTTCCAGGGATGGGGCATTGACCTCCTGCAGCCCCCCACATCCCCCCTGGCCATGGAACCTGGCTGCAGAAATGGGTCCTTGGGGTGCTTTCCAAGGGAACTTGAAGGGATGAGGGATCCAAAGCCAGCAGTGGGATCAGTGCAGTGTCCATGGCCACAGCCCCTTGCAATGGCCCAGGGCAGGTTGGGATGATGATCCACCCTCACTCCTGGCCCAGGGCAGGGCTGCAGTGCTCTTGGTGGCACCTTGGGCTTGGCCCACACTTGAGGAGTATTGGAACCGGGGAGGCTGAAAATTTCAGGCTTTCTGAGCTGAGGGGTGCTGGCCCTCAGATAAGCACCACATTGGACTTGAGGTCTTGGAACAGGCTTCCGAGATTGTGTGATAGCACGGGGCTTGTGGGTGTGGAGTGTGAGTGGTGATGTGTGATCTCACAGAGTGAAAAACGTACATTTGGGATTTTAATGTATGGTGATACATGGGAGCCAAGATGGAGAACTTTGGGTGTGGATTAGTTGTCTTTTCTGCACCTTCTTCTTCCTTCTTCTTCCAAAATCTGTCTGGTTTTCTTAATTGGGCAGAAGAAGTCTGCATTGCAGGTTTCAGGTGATCATAATTGGATTAGAAGGATAAATAATATAGATGCCAACAGTTTATTGGATAATTGGGACAGAAATAGCCTTGAATAGACACCATTTTAGGCTCACTTTTCTCGACTTGTTAGAGAGAGCTCACATCTTGAGAGTTTGTAATAGGTAAAGATAATAAATTTTAGAGTGAGACTTCAAAAACAATGTCTCCCGAGTTCTATTCACTCTGACCTTGGAGCAGGAAAGAGTCAGGAATTTCAACAAAGGAGGGTATCTGTTTTCAGTGGGAAAACTCAGGAGTTGTGGATTGCTAAAGTAAAAGAAAAAAAAACCCACTCTTTTGTCTGACTGCAGCCAGTTCTCTGAGCAAAGCAGGTCCCAGGTGAGTGAGGAGAAATGGGAGGGGGTTAGGGAGTGTGGAGCAGGGTTGTCCACACCAGGTCAGACCTCAAGGCACAGCTTCTCTGACCTGGCCAGACCTTCTGAGGAGAGACCCTGGATCAGTATCAGTCACTGAATGCTGTAAACACCTCTGCTCTAAAGAGAAAACCTCACCCATGAAAATAGGAATGTGGATTTCTTAGAAGCTCTTTGAAATATTTCACCCTAATTCTAGGAAAAAATACTTCCTAATGAACTGCAGCAGACCAGAGGGAAATCAAGGCACAGCCATGGTTTGTCAGGACTTGCTTGATCCTAATAAGCCCTGTGGTGCATTTGGTGCTGAGCCCTGGAACCTCAGGGCCTGAGAGAAGATTACACAAATTTTGCCAGGAGTCCAAGTCAGAAGAAAAACCCAAAGTATTTGAGGCATCAATGGGTCCCACTGAGGTCCATCCCCAACACAGGCTCCTCATGGAGTCCATGACAGAGAGAACTGGAGGCCAGGACAGCACAAAAACCTCTCAGAGACTCAGTGAGGGAAGGAAAATCCAAAGTACCTTAAACACCTTCAGTATCAGAAAGTGTTAGTGTGCTCCACTCAATGTCAATGCAAAACTCCCAAGGGACTCATTAAAGGAGATAATTGGAGGCCATGATTGCACAAATACCTCTCATAGACTCAGAGGCAAAAATAAGTACTTAAATTACCCCTGAGTACCTTGAAGCATTAATGAGCCCCACTGAGTGTTGTTACTGACAAAGCCTCTCAAGGGACTAATTAAAGCAGATAATTGGAGGCCATGATTGCAAAAACCTCTCAGAAATCCCAGGACAAAAGCAAAACCCAAAGTCCTTTGAAAAACCTGCAGTCCCTGGGAGCATTCAGGAGGCCCCCAGGGCCATTGCTGACCAAGGCTCCCCAGGGACTTCTTCCAGCAGATCCTTGAGGCCACTGGGATGTGAGGGGGATGCTGAGGGCAGCACAAGGGGCTGACAGTGCCCAGCCTTGCTGGGGCTGTGCCAGGAGGCCCCAGGGCCTCAGGACAAGGTGTCTCCTCACAGCCCTTGGTGGCACAGAGGCTGCTGTGCCCCAGGGCACCAAGACTTGGCTTCTCTTTGTCCCCACCTGTCATCACTGCCTCCAGTTCTCTGCTCTGCCTGGGGACACTTTCTCTGTCCTGTCCCTCAGTGGGACCCATTAAAACTTCAAGAAACTTTGGAGTTGGATTCTGACTTGGAATTCTTGAGAGGTTTCTTCAGCTCCCTCTCAGGGACTGATGTTCAGGGCCTCAGCACAAGCCCCAAGAGGGTCATTAAAGTCCTTGTGCTGTGTCTGTGCTGCTGAGCTGGGCCGGGCTCCTGGCACAGAGGCAGCTCCTGGCAAGGGCAGCGCTGCAGAGAGACAGCTCTGCCCAGGAGCAGCTCCTGAGCACAGCCCAGCAGGGCTGGGGCACTGCCTGCAGCCAGCCCGGGCACAGCACACAGGCACAGAGAGCTTCAATCACTCTGGGCTGGGAAGGAGCTGAGAAGAAGAAGAAGAGAATCACTCCCAGCCCTTGACACAGGAACCTCTGGCTGCAGGACAAGGCAGCTGCAGCTCCTGCAGTGATCTCCTAAAGCTGGAACATCCCAATGCCTACAGACTCTGTGAGTACATTCTCTGATTATCTCTTGTGGAGAGCAGCCAGGGGTGCCCAGGGCTGTCCTGCAGAGCAGGGTCCTGCAGCCCAGGCTGCTGTGCTGGGGCAGGGACTCTGCTGCCTGCCAGGGACAGCTCTCAGCCGGCCCTGGGAGCTGCTCCCAGCACTGGGGAACAAGATCTGGGTGGAAGGAGACAGCTGGTAAGGCATGGAAGTGTTCTCCTTGTGTGGTGAGGATGCTGCATTGTTCAGGACTGCTCCCAGCATGACATTTAACTGCAGAACATTTCCAAGGAGATTATACATGGAGCACAGCGAGGCAGGGGCAGCATAAAAGGAAAAATCCTATTTTTTTAATCTACTGCTCTGTAGAGCAGTTTTTGCTAGGATGGGAAGTTGCACATAGATATTCATCCATCTGTTCAGGTTGAGAAAGTAAAAAAAAAATTTGTCAGGCCTTAATAAACCAGGCAGTGACAGAAATCAGCAGAGGGTTCCTTGCAGGCAACACCAGTGTCACTTTTCCAGCCTCCTCAGGGTTGCTCTGAGGTTGCCATCAGAGCCTGCAGAGCCAGAGCTGCCCCTGGGCAGTGCCTGAGCTGGGAGGGCTCTGCAGGGCAGAGCTGAGCCCCCAGGGCTGGGCTGGGCTCTGGCAGCACTGGCAGGGCCCAGCCCTGGGCACAGGGAAGCAGCTGCAGGCAGGGACAGCTCCAGGCAGCAGAGCCCTGGGCAGGCAGTGGGGGGAAAGTGCCACCAAGCTGTGCTGGGATATTGAAAGTCCTCTCCAGACGAAACTATTCCATGATTACTTTTTTAATAGATCCCCATGCCAGGACACTGCAAATGGGGTGTCCCAGCTCCCACTGCCCTGGGGACCTCTGGGCAGCGCAGGCTGGACGCTGGGAATGAGCTGACTCTCCTCCAGCAGAACCATGGACAGGACCCTGTGTGTCCTGGGTATGCCATCCAAGCTGTGAGCTGCCTCCAGGAGACACTGGGGGACAGGAATGTCCTTGGCCAGGAGTGGGGCTGAGACTCTGAGAAAGGCTGAGCCAGTTTGCTCTGCTGTGGCTCCCTCTGCTCTCAGCTGTGTCAGGCTGATTTCCAGGGGAACTCAGGGACTGCCCTGGATCTCAGAAAGGGCAGCTGGGGACAGATGGAGGGACAGAGCAGCTCCCCTCACCCTTCACTGAGTTACAGCCAATGCTCTTGCCTTGCACAGTTCTCTCTGATCTCCCTGGGCACAGCAGGAAACCCTCTCCAGCTGCCTTTGGCCATCACCGTTCCTTAGGCCTGGCACAGGAGATGCTGCCAAGCTCCTCTGCCTCAGGAGCACTTTGGGCTGATGAAGTCTGTTATAAATAAGCAGCAGAGGAGATCATTTTTACTCCTTTTAATGCCTTTATTATTCAGCTCTTTTAGGAAAGGCTCAGAGATGCCTACGGCACCGCTGCTCCCAATGGGCACTGCTGAGGAGTAGATTTTCGATGAATCTGCTGTGCAGCTGCAGAGTCAGAAGCCTTGCCTCACAGGAATCCCTTAGGTCTTGCTCTGGGCGCCTCAGGTCCAGGGGGGTGTCTCCCAGTGGGTGCTCCTTAAGTCAGGGTGAGAATTTGGGAAACAGCTAAAAGTTGTTGGTAGATGCCTGGGCTCCTTCCTCACCTGACTCTGCCTCTCATTTTGTTGGAGTTTGTGTCGGCTCGTTGTTATTAGGGGTTGTTGGTATCCACCACACTTCCGGTTGAGACGTCCATCTTGGGAGTCCCCCTTATTTCCATACTGGGTGGTGCTAGATGGAGAGTAGTCAGGATCTGGGCGGTGCCGTCAAGTTGATGGGCAGATGAGGAGGAGCTGATGGGAAGTGGGCGGTGTCAGTGCTTTGATGGACGTAGTGGCAGATGAGGCACATGTTGATAGCTCAGCGGGCCAACCAGGGAGCAGCGGATGCTACACTTGGAACAAGGCAAGGAAGAACTGGGAAAGAACTATGGAGTTTTGGAACCTAACTTGGAATAAGGTAAGGGAATGCACAACTTGGAATAAGGTAAGGGAATGAATAACACTAAGTACAGAACTGGAGTCTGGGGGTACAAGGAACAGATAACAAAGACAGATAACATTGGTATAAAGAACTGGTAACAAAGAACATTAATACAGACAACTGTTTAACTTATTATAAACTCCTATTACTCTGCACCCTTTTGATTTTATTCACCACAAAGTCCAAGCCCAGGACTGGCCCCTGTCCCTGTTCCCATGACCCCAGTGCTGCAGAGCAGAGCTGACCCCTCGGTGTCCATGGGCAGAGCCCCTGCTCATCACAGCAATGGGGCCAGATCCCAGCAGAGCTCCTGGCACAGGGCTGAAGGAAGGGCTCTGAGAAAAGGAAAATTGGGTGGTACAGAGCAGCAGGAGCAGGTCTGGGAGAAAGGGTTTGGAAATTGTTCAGCGAAGTCTCCCCTGACTTGTCACTGTGTCCTCCTTCAACAGGACTCCATGGCCAGAGTGAAGAAATGTCCAACAGCAGCTCCATCAGCCAATTCCTCCTGCTGGCATTGGCAGACACGTGGCAGCTGCAGCTCCTGCACTTCTGCCTCTTCCTGGGCATCTCCCTGGCTGCCCTCCTGGGCAACGGCCTCATCATCAGCGCCGTAGCCTGCGGCCACCTCCTGCACATACCCATGTTCTTCTTCCTGCTCAACCTGGCCCTCACCGACCTGGGCTCCATCCTCACCACTGTCCCCAAAGCCATGCACAATTCCCTCTGGGACACCAGGAACATCTCCTACAAAGGATGTGCTGCCCAAGTCTTTCTGATTTTCTTCTTCCTTGCATCAGAGCTTGCCCTCCTGACCATCATGTGCTACGACCGCTATGTGTCCATCTGCAAACCCCTGCACTACGGGACCCTCCTGGGCAGCAGAGCTTGTGCCCACATGGCAGCAGCTGCCTGGGCCAGTGCCTTTCTCTATTCACTGCTGCACACAGCCAATACATTTACCCTGCCCCTGTGCCATGGCAATGCCCTGGGCCAGTTCTTCTGTGAAATCGCACACATCCTCAAACTCTCCTGTTCCAAATCCTACCTCAGGGAACTTGGGCTTCTTGCAGTAAGTGCCTGTTTAGCATTTGGTTGTTTTATATTCATTGTTTTCTCCTATGTGCAGATCTTCAGGGCTGTGCTGAGGATCCCCTCTGAGCAGGGACGGCACAAAGCCTTTTCCACCTGCCTCCCTCACCTGTCTGTGCTCTCTCTGTTTCTCAGCACTTCCATATTTGCTCACCTGAAGCCCCCCTCCATCTCCTCCCCATCCCTGGATCTGGCCCTGTCAGTTCTGTACTCAGTGGTGCCTCCAGCCCTGAACCCCCTCATCTACAGCCTGAGGAACCAGGAGCTCAAGGCTGCAGTGTGGAGACTGATGACTGGATGGTTTCAGGAACATTAAAGCAATGGCAAATTTCTGCATATCATTTGGAATATAAGTCTTGATAGGTTGGTTTTGTTATGGATTTTTTTTTTCCCTTAGTTTTACATTTTTATTATTGTCCAGAAAGTCAAGACATTCCTTGGGCCGTTTCTCATTTTGTTTATCTCCACCTTCCCTATGGCCACACACTGTTTCAGTGAGGGGCTGCACTCTTGGTTGCTTTAAAGGGAATCAAGGATCTCCCAGCAATTTTTTCTGCAGAGATCCCCCTTTTGTTCCCTTCTCTGCCGCTGCAGCAGCAATGTCTGTGTGCAGAGCTGGGGGCAGATCAGTGCTGGCACAGCAGCTGTGCCCAGGAGCAGCAGCACTTGGTGTTGCCAGTGCTGCTCCCGTGCCCCTGCCCCGCTGCCCTCCTGGCCCTGGTGTTGCTGTAGGGCCTGAGTGCTCTCGGGGCCGGGCACAGTGCTGGGGGTGGCAGTGCCGGGGCTGCAGCAGGGACAGGCCATGGGCACTGCTGGGGCAGCGCTGACGCCTCAGGGCAGGGCCTGGGGGCTCCAGGCTCCTTGCCCAGGCTCTCTCCAGAACACGCCCAGGCCAATGCTCAGCAGAGAAAAGCCCCGTGAGCAGCCCCAGGGTGGCCGTGGGCAGGCTGGGGGCAAACAGCATGGCTGGGGCTCTGCAAGGTGCCTGGGGGAGACGGGAAGGAGCAGCAGAGCAGGGGCTGATCCATCCCCACTGCACTGGACACCCCAGGGCAGCGTCCCAGAGCGTCCTCATGCACCTGCCAACAACATCCCCCCTCTGCAGCCCTGGCCTCTCCCCCAGCTCACACAGGTGCCACATCCTTGCAGGCACAGACACGGCAGCACTGGCTCAGGAGCCCCTGTTTGCACTGCCCAGAGCAGGCGTCAGCACCCCCATGGTGTTGGTGTGGGGAGATGAACCTGAGTGAACACAAATGCCATCAGCCCCTGGGGCCAGGAAGGGCTGGGGGACAGCAGGGAAACCACTCAGGTTTGTAGGTGGCCTCTGAATGTCATCCAGAAAGTTTGTTCCCATGAGCTGTGAGCTTCCTGTGCCGCTGCAGATGTTGTTGCTCAGAGCCAGGGCTGCCTGGCAGCCACCCCCAAACTGCCCTCAGCATTTCCTTTGCTTCAACTTGGCTTTCTTTACTCCGTCTAGTGCATACTTCTTCATATTGCCCACCCCTGTTCCCTCCCCTGCAAACAGCCCATCCCTGGTTGCCCTTTCCTCTCTGGCCCCACTCCCCCTTTCAGTTCCTGAGTTCCCGACACCATGGGAGCATCCCTTGGGGAGCAGGATCATCCTCCAAGTGCTTCAGGAATTGTCTGCAGCCTCCTGCAGTGCCTCATGCTGCTCCCTTGCCACAGGCACCACAGGCCAGGGGGGCACATCTGGGCTGCTGTGTCTGGCTGTGGGGCTCCCTGTTCTGGGCAAGGAGGAGGAGCTGCAGAGGCTCTGCAGGACTGACAGGATCGGCTTTGGGGCTGTGAGGAGAAGCTGAGGGACCTGGGCTGCTGGACTTTCTGAGGAGGAGGCCCAGGGCTCATCCTGCCACTGCTGCAAGGGTGGTTTCAGAGAATCACAGGATCAGCAAGGTTGGAAAAGACCTTGGACATCATCAAGTCCAACTTGTGCCCTGACACCGCCTTGTCTCCCCTGAGCCTCCCCTTCTCCTGGATAAACAACCACAGCTCCCTCAGCTGCTCCTCACAGGACTTGTGTTCCAGACCCCTCACCAGCCTTGTTGCCCTTCTCTGGACACACTCCAGCCCCTCCATGTCCTTCCTCAATTGGGGAGCCCAGAACTGGACACAGCACTTGAGGTGCTGCCCAACCAGTGCTGAGTACAGGGGAAGAATCGCTGCCCTGCTCCTGCTGGCCACACTACTCCTGATCCATATGAGTGCCCAGGGTTGGATGAGGGAAATGGTGGGAACGGGGTGAGGAGAAAGTCTGATTGATTGTCAGCCACGAAGGGTCTTGATTTTAATATCTATTTAGATTGTATATAATGTGCCCAGGATCAATATCAATCGGACATTGCTGATCTCAGCCTATAAATATGTAATAAATGAAAATTATTCATGCTAATTTTATCTGTATCAATATTTTAAAAATATATATATTTCAGAAAATATTTTTGATAAAGTAGTAAAGGAAAAAGTAGATGTGATTAGTGTTACAAAGGAGATGGGCCCCTTGGCAGATGCTACATGGGAAAAATAAGATACAGGATGCAGTTTGAGATAAGCAAGAGTTTCAAGGCTGGATTGGCCAATGCTGGGACTACTCCAAGGTCCGGAGATGGGCCCTTTGCAGATGTTATGGGATACAGGATGTCTTAAGATAGAAGTGGCCTTCAGATGGACAAAGTAGATACTATTCCAAGGTAGGGAGTTTGGGTGGTGGTGTGATCCATGAAATAATTACTTTTTGGAACATAATGCTTAGTTATGCATAACACAAAACTTAGAGCGCACGTGCAACCAGTAAGGTTATTCATAGGATGAGAGGAAGATGATGAGCCTTCATCTGAAGAAGACAACCAAAAAGCCAAGAAGACCCCCCATAACTACAAGTAGAGCATGCACTATGCAGTACAGTGACATAGCATTTACAAATCAAAAATAGGAAGAGATTTACCAGAAATATTAATCAATACATATTAGCATACAGTATATAAGATTAAGCTGGATTACTGTGTTTTGTACTAGAGGTAGGGTTAGAAGCCCCCTCTCCGTACCCCAGTCGGTTTTGCTTATGCTTTATCCGAACATT